>NW_026849485.1:0-113267 GCF_030869305.1 Colletotrichum tamarilloi | reverse complement strand
CGATCCCAATACGAAGTTCGCGAACATCAGGGATATCCATCGGGCTCAAATCGAAGCGGGTGAAAAGGAGGTTATCACGGCTGAATCCAGCGACTCTGAATGCCCTAGTGAGGCTGGCAGCTGTATTGTAGTGGGTGTGGTTGAGGATCAATAGTTAATAGTAATGAGGAGGTTGGGTTGTGATCCCATCGTTTTTGTGGTGCCAGAAACAGGGGGGTGCCAGGAAGTGGGTATGTTGACTTACCCTGGTGTGTGAGCACCGCGGGTTCACGATACAGGTGCCAGATCTTTGGGACGGACGCATACAATCTTCCCGCACGGACTTAGAGAAAAAGAGAGGCCGGAGAGAAAATGCTGGTGTGTAGTACCGAGTGTGTATTTCATGTCATGTTCGTGGGGAAGAGGACGAACATCGCGTCGGAGTTTTCGTATATCCCGACTGTGACTCATCAACCTTAGAGCCCTCAGTGCGTTCACAAAGCTGACTTGATGTTTTCTTCTTCAACATATTTCGCGTTCAGTAATGTGACTGAAGTTTGGGGCACACCGACGGAAGCCATCCATGCCGCGATAGCTCATGCCGCTTTGTCCACACCCAGCCAGCCAAAGTGGACAGCAAAATCTCATAAGCCCATGCTTGGTTCGAATTGAAGATCCAATGGCATCGCATCCAAGGTATTTGCGAGCTCTAGCGCCGATGCCATGGGCCAGTCCCAGACATTCCATTGCAGCTGGTCAAGTACCGGCTGTTGGGGTTCTCCAGCTGAAAAGGTCTTTGTCCGGAGCATGTCGAGAACATCGGCACATTGGTTGATGTGCCCATTGGAGTCGTCAGCTCTTAAATGACGTAAAGTTGTAGCGCATGTCTTTACCAAGTCCTCTGCCTCCTCATCTCCAGCAAGTGGGTGGCCTTTCCACCTCGCAAATAATATTGTAAGACCCGCCTGCCACAACATGTGCAACCCGTTTGGATAGAGATGGGCGACGATGATGGGATCTATCCTCGCGGCATCCATCTCCAGGACCGAGTCCGACATGATCGTAGCAGTCAGTCTTATCAGCTCAGCCGAAGCACGACCGCACGCTTGCAGAGAAACTTGAAACTGAGGATCAGCTGTTGTGAAAGCAAGTGCAGGCCGATGAACATGCACCGTGGCGTTGTAAAATGCAGCGCGTAGGAAAGCCACCTCAAAGGTGTCGATCGAAATCGCCGGTGATAAGTCTGCGCTATCATCCTCCAAGTCTACAACCTTATCCGTCGGCAACATCCGCTCCCATAATGTAAGTTCAGCTTGCAGTTGTGTAATTTTGGCTATCCCGCCGCGCCGTCTAGTCGTCGAGTACAGCTTCTCTAGAGCTTCTCCCACAATGACTGCGAGTTTGAACATGCAGAGAGCCGTGTCGACTTGGGATCTTTCGCCGGGTAAGGGAAACACCACGCTCTCACGCGATACTTGGTCGTGGTCAACACGGGAGGGTAAGTCTGTGTCCACGTCCTGGTCGCGGATCAATCTTGGCATTCCGTGGTAAGCGCTGGAGAATCTGATGGTAAGAGATTAGTCAAGACACACCACAAGTAGGCCGACCTTCCAAATACCTACGTATCAAGAGAGTATTGGCACCACCACACGCGCCGCCGGAGTTCTGTCTCCAAAGGATCGAATTTGAACCTCTGGGAGTGGCGATGAAGTCCAAGGTTCTGTGCCATTCTTGTAGCCATGCCTCCTAGTTGAGACGCAGCTGAGTAGCGAGATGATACCTGGAGGTAGATCTGAGCAATCTCTAGCCCTTGGAGCGTCGGTAAAGACGGTCGCTCCTGGAGCTGATTCGTCAACGCAGCGGACATTGCATAGTATTTTTCAGAAAGGCAAAGAAAATGCCGATGTCTCTGAACGCAGGAGCCTGGATGTCCTAATGTTCCTAGAGCAAGTAGACCTAGAACCTGATACAAGAAACTGATGTCGCCGTGTTCGGGGTCACCATTCAACCGACGTAGAGCCTCAACTGTGGAGTGTTTATGTACAATCGGATACAACGGTGTCCAGCAGTCGATGGTTGCCTCGAGGATACTAGCAGCATCAAGCGGAAGTTGGGAGATCATAGCAGCGACAACCTGCGACTCTGAACCCTTGGGCGATGGGCCCCATATGTTGTGAAGATAGAGACTATAGATGCTGCTTGGGAATGTTTCGGTGTGGATTCGTAGCATTTGTAACTGCTGCTCAGCCTGGCTGATAAAATGCACGCCCGTAGACGACCCTGCAAACATAGCTGTCTGGTCGTCATTAGACACTAGTCGGCCCATGTGGCCGATCACCGGTTCCGGCACAAACCTCGACTTGGCGTTTGAGACAGCCTCTTTACCTCGCTGCCATGATGGCGAAGTCCTCAGACCAGCGTTTCCTGTGAGCGTGCTCAGATGTGAGTGCTCTGAAACTGTTTGTTGCGAGTTCCTTATGTCTTGAGGGAGCGAAAGGGAAGCCGAGTCAACATTGCTGCTATGAGCTTCAGGAGTCTTTGAAGCTGCGGAATCGTCATGTCTTTCCTCAGTTCCTTCGTTTTCGTAGTAACTAGAAGCGACGGTCAGCAAAGGAATCATTGCCCAACTCGATCTAGTCCCTCGCGGATTCTTCGGCTTCTTTGTATACTATATACTAGTAACTTACCTCTTCCTCTTTCTATTACGCTTCAACTTCGTTGACACAATGCAGGCCACGCCTCCAGTGATACAAGGCGTGCACTATCAATTATTTAGTCTCAAAAGTCTGGATGTGAGCAGGTTGCGTAGGAGAGACAGCCAACCTACCTTTTCGCCATCGCCATGACATCGAATTTTCCTCCTGAAAGCAAAAGGGCCTAAGTCAGCCTTGAGCATCGGAATCAAATGGACCAAGTTTGCCATAGAATTACGATGAATCTTTGTTTGAAGAATTACTTACCGCCGGCAGCGGTCACTATTGAGCTTATTAGCAACATGATCATCCAGTGGGGTTCTCTTGGTTCCTCTTTAGCCCGGATTAGCATACCAAACTTGTCCAGATTGCCCTCCGGAAGGATTTTCCTGTCCATTCATCCTCCCGTTTCGTTCAGCATCATTGACAGCGTTGAATTCGCATTCGCTAAGAGTGTAGTTGACTCGAAACCCGAAAAAGGCATACGCGCTCGTCGATTATGTGGTGGTGTTGTGGAGAAAGTGATGAGCCGGGGCTGCATCGCTACCGAAAGCCGGACCTATTGCACATTAGTCATATATATCCGTTAGTTGCATAGTTTGTAACGATTTTTCCAGGGCTCATCACCATAAACCATCTTATTCCCCCTTTAAACCCTCGTTGGTGCTAGTCATCTTGGTACAACACTATTCCGCTATTCCGACCAGCGGGTTGTGAAGTTTTACTCTCAAGTCCCATCCAAAACAAGGAAGCTATTGAGGCAACATGGTTCCCCGCGACGCGGGCTGGTTCTCATCTGAATGAATCCTTAAATTTGGCGGCCATTAACAACCATGCAACTAAGACACCAAGGCTCATTGAGTTGCAAGTGTTTAGTCATACAATAATCGGTTACGATGCACGACTATTCCGCTCTCAAGCTTCACGAGGAACCCTGCGCAAGTTGTGCGCTACATACTTTACACGAACAAGAATCGATATATTCACATTTGAACGGAGAGAGTCAAGCAGGCTCAAAGACGGTTGTTTATTAATCGAAACTTTCGTTAAACGCAGTCTAGGCTGTCCTAAAAAGGGGCTGTCACCTCGTGTCCCTGTTGCTGGCTTTGATGTCATGGTGTTGGGTCAACTGGTGGGACCTGAAGCTGCTTGTGATGGTGTGTGGTGTGAAGCTCAGAAAGGTAAAATCGCTCCGATCCCAAGTGGGGGATCGGAGCCAAATTGCCTTTTATGTCATCGGCCCCACCTGCCTTTCCGGCTTTCGTTGATGGCCCAAGATCGAGACGCTCTCTCAGGCACCACGCACATGTCTTTTACAAGAGCAAAATCAATCATGTCAAAAGCATTTTGTATCATTTCTTCCCGGTATTGACAGTAAAGATGTCCATCAGCTCATCTGAGGTTCGAACAGGGGCCTATGAACCAGAACAGCGTGACCAGACGCCGCCAAGAGTATCCAGCCGTTCCAAACGGCAGTCATGGTACGTTCAAATCAAACGTCAACTCCTTTTGCGTCTCAAGATGGTGCTAACGCCCTCTCAAGTTTACGATGTGTTCGGCTTCACTTGAAATGTAGGTCGAGTACCAAGTATAATCGGCAGGTCTAGAATTATAGAGTCATAAATACTGAAGGCCATCCGATTAGGTGACACACCAAGTCCGACATGCTCCCCTTGCGCAAAGGCTGCTAAATCGTGTACTTACAAAGCAACCACCCGAATAACATTTCGCCATCATCACAACCCGTCCATAGATGGTTTTCAGGAGTCACCAGAGGACAGCCGAGCTGTTCCTTTCCCAGCTCATCAAGTCTGGCTATCAACACCGTCTACCCGTGAGATTAATACCTATCACGATACTGGTTTCCCGGACCACGTACAGTCTCTTCAGGTAGCTAAAACTTGTGTAGTTGTATTCTCAGCGGACAGCATCGCTCTAGACCGAGAAGAATCGCCGCAAGAAACAAGTGCTACTGAAAGGCCCCTCAACCTGCCAAGTATTGCCAATCTGATTATCGCTACATCCGCCGAGCCACTCCAGGTGGGAGAAGCAATTCAGATACCAGAACCACCTGAGCCAGATACTTCTGAGTCACTTTACCCTTGCAATGTTGAAGAGCCTCCATGCAATCCTCTATGGCCTTTGAGAGACAAACGAGAAGTCTTGCTGATTCAGCATTTTATCAATCATCTTTCACTTTGGGTACATACTGTCAATTGACCTTTAGCAAGAGCGCAACGCTTTTGATCTGATAGACTGATCCCCGTCCAGTTTGACTATTGCGATAAAGATCGTCACTTCAGAACGGTCATCGTGCAAGCGGCTTCGACCCACTTTGTTCTTCTCAACGCCCTTTTGGCAATCTCATGCAAGCATTTGAGCCAGACACAGCCCGAGAAATGGGTTCCTGGAGAAGCCGACGACTATCAAGCAAGATGCCTACAATCATATATCCCGGCTTTGGCACACCCAGGGTCGGCACGAGGTTTTACTACTGGAGTTCTATGCGCCATTACTATGATCCTGCGACTCTACGAGGAAATGACAGGTGCGGTCTACTTGGTCGCCTTCACATGATCCTGATTGTTGACCGAGTCGAGCCAGTCCCGTCTGTCGATGACCGGCCGTATGGGCACATTTTAGACACGACCATTTTTACTCTACCGGAGTCTCCCGATGATCCAAACTATAGTCTATGTCGCGCATGTCTGCTAGTGGCTATCCGTCAGGAAATCTTCATTTCTTTTGTAGCACGTACCCCTCCACCCCGTCTTGCAGAGAGATGCGGCATCACCAGAACTCTTGAGCCCACGTCCGACTTCGATTGGGCGTGGCGCATCATCACTTTTACTGAGGATGTTTTGATGTTTGCATACGGCCCAGACGCGCGGTCCATCGGGTCTTGGGAGAATCTGCGTGCCTATCTACATCAATGGATGGAGAAGAGGCCGGCATCTTTCAATCCTCTGTGGCAAACGGGCTCTGATCGCGAGACATTTCCTGAGATCGTTTTTGCCAACGATTTTCATAGTGAGTCCCAGTGCTTCTCATTGCTCTTGTGGTTAGCATGAGTATGGGTAGTGATCACTTACCTTTCCTCGTCTACCTAGTTGCTGGCCAGCAGCATGCCATTATCTGCCAGATAATGTTGCTGACTCACGACCCCCGTATGCCTGTACTTGGTCTCGACAAGGCTATGGCTTCAAATGCTGTTGAAAAAGAGATTCGTCGCTTGATCCGCCAAATTTGTGGTATTGCACACTCGGCAGGCGAGTGGCAGCCAGCAACCATAGCCGCGGGAATGACGGTTGCTATGTGTAAGTTCGGCTCTGGCATTGATCCAGTGCAACATCTGGTTGTTGACAATCTGCTATCCACACAGGTGGTCATTTATTTCACGAGCCTGCGGAACAGGAGAAATTGCTTGATATTCTCGCAAAGTCAGAAGCGCATATGGGCTGGTCACTGCTGAGGCAAGAAGAGAAGCTGAAGGCTTTTTGGGAATGCAATGCAGAGCAATAAACGTTTCAACTTGACTCCCGAGGTCTTCACAAGGGGTCTAAATCAAATATTTTATCTGTCTCTCTAATCAGCTCAACGGCTGCCGTTGGTGATTCCAATGGTATCTGCAATCCCATTGTCCCCGTTCAAGTCCTTCCCGTCTCCATTACCATGCCCCTCCCTTTGTCCCAACAGCTCGTCCAGCATCAATTGACAGCATCCTAGGTACCTTGTAGGATCGCACAATTTCGCGAGGTCTGGCGAAGCAAGGTGAGACGTCACCTGTGATGACTCTTCCAATGCTTCCTGCAGTGACATGCTGTTCTCGTGTGCCTTGACGCACGCCTTGTAAACAATCTCGTGCGCCTCCTGGCGGCCGGTGTACTTTGCTAGGTCCATCATGACAGCCTCCGCTACGATCAGGCCCCTTGTTGACTTGAGATTAGCCATCATGGCATCTTTATTGACCTGCAGCCCCGACAGGGCAAATTCGGCTTGGTAGAGGGACCCAACGATCGAAATAAAGGCTGTAGGTATAGCAGCCCATTCTAGATGCCACGGTCCGGAGGCTCGTTCGAAGTCAGAGACCATGCCATCGAGGACAAGGCCGGCTTGTGCGCGCAGAATCTTCGATTGCGCGAGTATCACTTCGCTGGAAATGGGGTTGCGCTTTTGAGGCATGGTCGAGGAGGCACCACGGTGGGGAACGTAAGGCTCGGCAACCTGTGAAGTGTGCGTCAGTATTCTCAACCCATTTCAAGAGCTAGTAGGTATAAACTCACCTCATTCAGCTCGTTTGATGACATGATAATCAAGTCAAGGGCAATCTTGCCCAAACTACCACCCACCAGGGCAAGGTAGTTTATAATCTCAGCAACAGTATCGCGCGCCACATGCCAGGTGATGATGGGGTCTTGCAATCCAAGAATAGTCGCGAGTCGCTTGCGCACGCGAATGCCACTGTCGCTTGTGCCCAGGGAAGCAAGGGTACCAGCAGCACCGCCGAATTGAACCAGCAAGCAGCTCTCCTTGATCTGTTCCAGACGCTTCACGTGTCTGCGGAAGCCAGCCAGCCAAACTGCGCATTTGTATCCGAAAGTGATTGGGAGGGCATGTTGCAGATGCGTCCTGCCGGCCATGGGTACATCTCTGTAAGCGGCGGACATTGTCTCTAAGGTGGAGGTGACTTTGCGCAGAAGGCGCTCGACGATTTCAAGACCAGTTTTCATTTGGAGTACCGACGCTATGTCCATGATGTCTTGCGTTGTGGCACCCCAGTGAATGTAACCAGCTTGAGGTTGAAGCTTTAGCAAGTTGAAGTACCATTTGTGGAATTGTCAGCCAAGACTTACAAGTCTCTTCGGGAACCCATTTCGACATCTGTTCTACCAAAGGCAGTACCGGATATCCCACGATCTCTGTGCGGGCTGCAAGAAGCTGCCAGTCGATTTTGGAGACATTGCAATGCTCCCTCAATACGGCAGCAGTGCCACCCGGCACAATACCTTCAGCTTCTTCCGCCTCGGCCAGAGCGCACTCGGCCTTGATAAGATTGGCAACATAAGATCGTTCAGAGAAGGCTTGGCGAGCCTCCTCTGTGCCAAAAATGTTGCCAAAGAGCGTCGAATCGAAGACAGTGGCGGCAGACATGGCGAGTGGAATGCGCTTAGAAGCAGCAGTTCAGACGAGAGAGAGCAGAGAGCAAGCTTCGTCCCAAGACAAGCTTTCCAAATGCGTCGTCGCGTTCTCCTCGGTCTGTTTTATTCCTTGACTTGGATGGACATCATTCCGGCCAACGTCCGGACTTACACCGAGGACCCCGCGGTGGGGCACGGGATAATGCAGTTGCGGGGGGACCAAATCGCGGGATAAGGACGGAGTAAGGTCGTGTTGAGCGGCGTAACGGCGTAACGGCGTATCGGAATAGCACAGACCATGCGCCGGTTCGCCGGGTCTTGGCCCCTTTCCCCGTATCCTGAACTTCGGGTCTGAGTTAAACATGAGATTGGCGCTTGCGGGGAACGTGTATTTTCTGGGGTTGAGTCGAGCCAGCCCCGCAAAGCCGGGGATGGCCAGATGATAGATAGCTGTTATGTATAAATCAGACGATGTCTTGTGTGTTTTCTCATTGACACAGAGACCGAAAGAGCATAGAATCATCTCTTGTCTGCGGCCTCGTTTTTTCTCTCTCTCTCTCTAAGGTGCCTTCTGACTTCGTCTCTCGTCTCTACTGAAAATGGCAGCTACACATGATGCCGATTCCAAGAAAGGCGGCCCGCTCGAAATTGAACACGATGAAAAGTCGGTCAAGGGCGAGGCCGTTGTTTCTGGCGATTACTCCGGCGCCCATGAGAAGACTGATCCGGCTGAAATCGCCCTCGTCCGTAAGCTAGATCGCAGGATCATGGTAAGCCTCTGGGATCTTGACTGGCCCCTTTTGTGAGCATGATGCTAACGTGGTATCTTCTCGTAGCCGATTCTTTGGGCAATGTATTTCATGAATTACGTACGTCGAGACCTGCCTGAGTTATATGTTCCCACTCGAAAGTCGGCCCTAACCTCGAACTTAGCTCGATCGTAACGCTCTCCCTCAAGCTCGACTGAACACGCTGGAGGAAGACTTGGGACTGAAAGGGGTCGAATACAACACTGCCATCTCTATTCTTTTCGTTGGGTACCTTCTGATGCAGGGTCAGTTAATATTTTGGAAATTTCTCAGGTGCGCTGAGTCTGACCACGTCTAGTGCCCTCAAATATGTTCCTCACACGCACGAGCCCATCAATCTATATGTCAACTTGTATGATTGGCTGGGCTGCCATCTCTGCTGCCACAGCGGGAGTCAAAAACTACAGTGGATTGGTGGCATGCCGGTTCTTCCTTGGATTTGTGGAAGCAGTGAGTCGCACAAAGCAAGTGAAAGGTGGAGCGCAGGCTAACCTGGGTTCGCCTTTCCAGCCCTTCTATCCAGGTGCCCTGTATCTGCTATCGATCTTCTACACCAGGAAAGAGCTCGCAACGAGAATATCCATCCTCTATACTGGTCAAGTAGTCAGTACTGGCTGCTCAGGTCTGATTGCTGCTGCGACTTTTACAACCCTAGATCAGGTCAAGGGAATTGCAGGCTGGAAATGGTAAGAGCTGCATATCTTATCTGTCATGGATTATGATCTAATAAGGTTAGGCTCTTTATCATTGAAGGCTCGGTCACCGCATTGATTGCCGTCTTCGGGTTCTTCCTTCTTCCTGACGATCCCTCTGTTACCCGATGGCTTACCGAGGATGAGAGACAACTTGCTGTTGAACGCATTCGTCGGGATACAGTCGGCAGACAAGAGCGTGGCTCTACCATGGATGGTCTCAAGCAGGCTCTGAAAGACCCCAAAACCTGGTTGTTCTGCGCCTGCCAGAACTTCCATATTTCTGCGGTCAGCTTCAACGCATACTTTCCAACCCTTGTTCGTACCATGTAAGTTACCAAATAACGGACCCCTACCCAAAAAGTAACAAGTGCTTAAAGTCGGAAAAACGCTAATGTCCGATTAGGGGCTTCAAGTCGACTACGGCTCTTCTCCTAACCGCTCCCCCCTACTTTGTTTCTGGCTTTCTTGGCATCCCATTTGCCTGGTCAAGCGGGCGATTCAACGAAAGAACCTGGCACATCACAGCTGGACTATCTCTTGCTGTGGTCGGATTCGCCATGACGATTGGGACCACCAATAATGCTGTCAGATATGCAGCAACTTTCTTGTATGCAACTGGTGCTTACTCCGTAGGATCTCCTATCTTGGGGTGGGTAAGCGATACCTTGTCACAGACGCCAGAGAAGAAAGCCGTCGCATACTCCTTGGTCAACGTCACGGCCAACTTGGCTTATATCTACTGTGCCTACCTTTGGCCCACCTCTGATGGACCCAGGTACATGATCGGCTTCTCATGCATGATTGGTTTTGCCGTTGCAAGCATCATATGTGCGTGGGCGATGAGGTTCTGGTTGATGAGTATCAACAAGAAGCTCAGGGAGAGTGAGGATGAGAATGTGAAGCTCTATGCTTACTAACGTCCATCGTCGGTATGGGAACAGGTATCCTGTAGGCCTTTCACCCTACCATTCTAAGGGCCTTTAGGTAGTACTCTCGGGGTGGACTGCGTGTATATCTCATCAACGTCGGCTTAGATGACCAGTCATAAAGTTGAACACAACTCTCAATTCGGCAGTTTCCAGTGGTCTCTCCCTCTTTTCATTGATGCCGCAGTATCGTTGCGTCTTCCATGTGCAGCCAAGCAACGCTGAGTTGGATCCAAGCATCACAGAGCCCAGAAGCCCTTGTTGTAAACGAGGATTTTCTGAATGACGTAGGAGGGTAAGAGCTGCCATCTCTGAGGGTCGAGGCCTTCGCCGTGTCACTACGAGCCGAGTGCCCCTTTGAGAAGGCAAGATGAGACTAGATCAACCACTACTTGCATGATGTGTCTTCATCATCCAATGACGCTTTCACATTGGTTGAATCTGCCTGTCATGTACTCGTGATAGACTATCCCTCGGAGAAAGCGATGGCAACATCGCGCGAAGCCGCGCCTGAGCGAAGCTTGCTTCAAGTCAACGGTTACGTTCGACGGAGTAGCGGGTTTTATTTAGTACTAGACCGAGTCACCCTTGACTGTGTGAATACGGATAATTATCCTTGTTTTCCGCAGTGAATGATCCCACATTTCATCAAGTGAATGATGCAGGCAACTCACACCAGTTTTTCGCAAACGATGATTTCATGACACGACCTTACATCGCGGGATGCTGTGCTGAAGGGAATCCGAGAGCGAGCCAATGCGGTCCACCAGATCTCTAGTTTACGAGATCCTCGTACGAAAATCCGATAAGTCGGCGGAAAGGTCCACCAACCTTTAAGGTCTATTCGCAAAACGTGGCTTGTGGCGATATGTTTGCCCAACACGGTATGGAACGGGAGGAAGAGTCCGAGTTTTAGACTTGTTCGGCCATCCACTTGCATCGCCGACTTTCACTAACCTCCTAGTCGTGGCCCTTTCATCTGCCTAAACCCTTGTCACTACCGAGATTTGGTTGAGAAGCAGAGGGGAGGACCCCTGTCATTGTAGCATCTTGATGACATTGACAGCCCTGTCCCACTCGACAATACCCCTTCCAGCATGCCCCCCAGCTATTAGCTCCCGTAACAGGAAATGTCTGCCGGGCCCGAATGACCTCGGACTTGCCAAATGGTGACTTTGTCGGCGCGGAGCAGCAGCCACCTCCGCGTCGGAATGGTCAGGACGAGGATTTTCCCATCACACAGAGAATCCTAAGATTTAGGGGCTGCCGCATCGGCCAGAATGACAGCGGCGATCGTGTACGTATGGAGACGGTTCACGTGTTCTATTCCCATTGCTGTTAGGTGGAAATGGATCTATGGAAACTTCGCCGCCTCTAAGGTGCCGGCCCAGCCCTATAGCGCCGCTTGGCACAAACCGTTGCAGCCGCGCGAGAGACGTGCAATATGGGGATGTTTTAGGATGAGAAAGAGTCGAGGCCTCCTCGTGTCGCCCCGCGGTTACTGCGTCTTGGCGTGGCAGTAGGATCATACAGCTAGGAGTTTAGACTTGTTTTTAACCTTGTACGATCCCCGATACCATAGCCTTGGTTCGAACCAAGCTCCTCCTCGGTCTTCATATTCTTTCTCACTATAGTTCTTACTTCAACTACACTCGCTTTCTCTCCTAGCCTTGCACGATGAAGGCCTGTCTTCTCTCTCTCGTCGCCGCTCTTGCGAGCACGGCCACTGCACAGGTGCAGGGCAAAGCGTTTGGCTTCGCAGCTGGCACCACTGGTGGTGGCTCAGCTACTCCCCAGATTCCTTCTAGCATTGCTCAGTGAGTTGGTCTTCATCATCGACAAAGAATCACAGGGTCCAGAGACTAAAACTCGGCAGACTTAAGGAGTGGCTTACCGACAGCACGGCCCGGACCATCATGATCGATCGCACTTGGGACTTTCGCAACACTGAGGGCACGACCAGCGGCAAGTGTTGCAGTGATAATCGCACGACCAAGTGTCCCGGTGGCACTTCCAAGGGCCAGGCCTGGATCCAGGACACCTGCGATGCTGCTAGCGGTACCTGGGTTGACTGCACTTACGACAACGCTGCGAAAACCCCCATTGATATCAACAGCAACAAAAGTCTTGTTGGCGTTGGCACCAAGGGTGTCATCATTGGCAAGGGATTCCGTGTTCGTGGTGGAAAGAGCAATGTCGTGGGTCTTCCCTGTTGTGCTACCAGCACTACCTACTTTTGAGAGTCAAGATATTGATCGAGGTCCCTTCAGATCATCCAAAACGTCCACATCACAGTACGTTTCTAAGCTTCCGCCGCAAAGTTGATTTCCGGTGTAGCTGACTGTATGTAGAATCTCAACCCTCAATACGTCTGGGGAGGCGATGCCATCACTCTTGACGGTGCCGACAAGGTCTGGATCGATCACGTCAAGATCTCCCTGATCGGCCGCCAGTTCATCGTCTCTGGTTGGGGAGCCGCCGGCAAGGTAACTATCTCCAACACCGAGTTTGACGGCAACACGGAGTGGTCCGCCGGCTGCAACGGGAAGCACTATTGGACCGCCCTCCTCATCGGCGCCAAGGACTACTACACCTTTTCTGGTAACTGGCTGCATGACGTCTCTGGCCGCTCCCCTCATATGGGAACGACAAACACCGCTGGCAGCGAGAACCTGTTCCACGGCGTCAACAACTACTTCCAAAACGTCGGCGGCCATGCCTTTGACATTGACGGTAACACTTGGGTCCTTCTTGAGGGCAACTACTTCGATGCCGTCACCACGCCCATCACTCCCGCCAGCTTGACCAACGGAGGCAACATCTACATCGTGAACACCGTCGACGAAGCCTCTCGCTGCACCTCTTACTTGGGTTACATCTGCGAGTGGAACCGCGCTCGTGACTCTGGTGTTGTCAGCAGTCTTACCAGCACGACTGCCCTCACTAAGCTGGGTGGCTTCAAGTCTTCGCTCATCGGCCACATTGGCGTTGCCGACGTTCCCGCCAAGGTTAAGGCCAATGCTGGTGTTGGCAAGACCACGAGCACCAATGCCTAGGCGCTTGCACGAGCATAGCTTCCCCTCGAGAGTGGCGAGAGATTGCTCACATGAGCTCTACCAAGTATAGTCCGTTGTTTTGCGGCCATATCTTGCGGCCATTTCCTGTATCTATTCTTCCCGTACATATGTATTCCGGCCTTGAACATACCTTCACTTCTTGCCACCCCCTTGTAAGCTCACATGGTTTAGACGTTATTTATTTGTGAAATGTGATGGTTTCAAGTGAGCCTTGACAATCAATACAACTATGGACTCGGGTATCTAATGATGTTCTGTCGTTACCATCTTACACTCCCATGTACCACCCCTTACTCGTTTCTCTATTCTTCAAAGCAACAGCAACGCCAAACACCACAAACTTCTACGCAAACAGGAGAAAAGTTCGGAGCAGCACCCATCAAACTTTTGTGTGTCCCTATATTTCCACTCACTAATCATTCACCCTCTATCTGAGATTCTCAAGAGTCTCGCAATTCCCATTCTTGGTGTATTGTTGGGTATTGAACTGCCTTGGCTTGCCCCGATAGCCACGCATGGCAAGCCTCGTAGTGTGAGAAGTGAGGGTTCTGCTTATACGACGTCACCATTCGGTCGGCTACATCAAGCACACTTCGACCTTCCACGTCCCGGGCTTGTACATTTGCGTTGTGTTGTTGAAGTGTACGCATGGCAAGCTTTTTGCCTCTGCGGACTGCGACATGCAGCGCGGTCTCGCCATTCTTATTACGGGCATTGACGTCGGCACCCGCATCGATGAGAGCCTCCAAGATGTTGACGGGCTTCTTGTAGTCGTCGTCTTCGGGTAGCTGGGCCACAAAAGCCATCAGTACGGTGTTGCCGTATTTGTCATAGTGGTTTGCGTCAACGCCGAGGTCAATGAGGTCTCTCACAACCTTTTCCCTGGCAGTGAGCCTCTCCTTTGAGGAGTCTGTGAGTGTTTTGCTAGGTTTGTTGTGTTTGCGCTTACGGCTGCTACCGCCGGAATGCTCTGCGGTAGCTGCCTGCGCAAGATGCTGGGGGAACCTGGCGAATAATGACTCCTGACTGAGAATAGCATCGGCAAGGCAGTGCAGACCGTTGCGTCCTTGTGTATCTTGTACTCGGGTGTTGGTGTGTGCTTCGTTGACGAGCTTCAGAAGTTGTGCTTGTTCCTCGATAGGAGACGGACCCCTGCGCAACGTATGTGAATCCCAGGTCGAGGACATCTCTTGCCCGACAGCAGCATTATAGGCTCTCCGGATTGGCAGTGCGATAGGGGCAGATTCAGGAATGTTGCCAAATGCGTCGCGGCAGCAATATGCCATGGGGTTAAACTGGTTAAGAAGGGCGTTTTTAATCTCCTGGCTCAGAACGCTCGGCTTTTTTGAGTGGATAATGTGACAAAAGTTGCGCCCGTATACATCGCGAGCATACAAGTCAAAATCGGATCGCTTCAGACGAGTAATGAGCTGGAAGAGAGAATCGGCGTGTTGGGTAAACCAGCTGTCGTTGAGCAGATGTAGGAATGTCTGACCGGCGCTATTCGTGACCGAGGGGTTGGGGGACGACTCGATTGCCTTGAATAAGAGGGCGTGGTGAGCGTTCCCGGCTGCAAGAAGATGCAAGATACTGTGGCCGAAGGGGTCGCGAGTGTTCCAATCCTGATCCGGAGGCTCTCCACAATGCAGGATGTGTTGGGCAAAAGGAGTTGGACCGGAGCCGGTGACCCAAGAGTCATTCGGGAGTTCGTCTCGTACGTGGCAGAAGCAAGATCGCGAGTCATGCTCCGCGAGCCCTTCAGAGCAAAAGCCTTGTTTGAGGAGGTGGTACGGTAGGTTGAGATAGTCGCCGGGCAGGGGTGCAGCTTGTGATTCCGAGTTTCTCTGTGGCGCGTTGTACTCGAATATCCAGGATGCTGGGTTAGAGTTGGCAGTGCCAGGTCGGTCGTCGTCCGATGGTGATTGGTTCATCATCGTGTTGCTCGGCATCGTGTAGCGCTTCAATAGCCTGCTGACTTGGTGACGGAATCCAGTTGAATACTGTGAAAGCACATCCTGCAGGGTTTGTGTCGTTGTCTGCCGGTGGATTCCGGCTTCGGGCGGCGGCACGGACGCAATATCGGTGGTCACTAATGTCGGAAGTGGCCCCGGGGCCGGCGGGCCCCAGCCAGCAGAAGATGAGCGCGAGTGGTGAAAGGGTTGAAAGTCGTTGACGGTTGGGCTGTCGCCGCCTTCGTATTTGAAATCAGGGAGTACACTCAGATGCGATCGGGCGCCGGAAGAAATTGAGCGAGAGTAGTTTGGCGAAAACGCGTTCTCGGGCGTGTTCTGGCGGGTTGGGGAGTTATCAAGGGCGCTTATGCGCCGGTCCATGTCTGTCCGGGTTCGTGGGTGAAGCCATCGCGGCTCTTTGTCAAGAATTGAATTCAGTTTTTTGTTGGCTGAATCCTTTCTAGTAAGCAAGGGCTGGCGTCAGCAACCGCATTTGCGCCGGCGCAAACCAATCTCTCGGCTTACCCTGGACAGTCTCGTTTTCCCGGAGTGACTCTATGAACGACTTCGACAATTTTGGTGAGAGGCAAGGTCGTGTAGACATAGAGCCTAGCTAATCTGCGCTCGGCCGAGTCATTCCAAAGCGAAGGGCGACCAGTCTGGGTCGCGTGCGAACTTGAAGGTGAAGCTGACATGAAGCTCGGGTTGGAGGCTGGCTGCCACAGCCTTGTCAAGTAGAGCGTCGTAGAGCGTGTAAGTGAGGCGGGGAAGGGAACTTGACCCTATTGCTGGTGAGTTTTGCTGTAGGCCAAGTGTCTGACGAGAAATTGAGGCAAAAGACTCAGGTTGAAGCGAGAGACATGATGGACAACGGGGAGGATGGATCTGTAGTTTTGGCCATGAAGTGAGGGGGACAACCAGGCTATCAATGAGCTGAAAGATGGTGCCTTTCGCCGTGGCGCCGCCGCGGTGCTGCTGCGAGAGAGGTAGGGAGGGAGGGAGGGGAATGGGCGGCCCCAGAGAATAGACGGGAGCCGGCACAGAGCAAGGGTCAACAAGCAGCTAACGCCAACGATCTAAGCGTGGAAACGTGATAAGACTGGGCCCTCAGTACGCCGGGGTTTGGTAGCACAGCAAACTGGCAGCCTGGAGGAGGAGGTCTCGAAGGTGGTCTGGCGGAGCCAATGGCTATGAAGTAGAAGAATGATGGTGGTGCGCCAGTCGGCTGGGTTGCAGGGGACAGAGGCTCAGCTGTGAGCCAAGGGGGCACCCCGGGGGGCGGGGGGGTTTTCCGGACTTCATCAGACTGAGCAGTATGGGACCAAGTTTGTTGTGACGGATGAGGAGGATTCTCAATATCCATTTACTTTCAGGATAGTGAGGAAGTTGAGATTTTGTGCCAGTTCTTGACGGGCAAAGGAGTGTTTGTGAGACAGCTTCGGTCAGCTCACAGAGAGCTGCCTCAATAAAGCGTTGGATTTAGGCAACGGAATTACTGGTGCTTTGAGTTGCTCGGCTATCCGTAGAAGCACTCTAGGAGCGAATCCCAGTCACAGTAAGCGCCCATTGACAACGATCCCCCGTCATCCGTTCTCGGCGTCAGCGGTTACAATGGTGCCAGAAGCCGCTATCCGCGACTGTCTTCTCTCTTGTTCCACGGGGAAAAGAAGAATCGAGAGCAATGAGATGAAGATAGCTTCATCCCAAACACAGTGACCGCGTCGCACAATGACGGATAGCGTATCGGTAGGGAAGAGGGACTCGGACGGGCCGCAGTGGATTCGAGTTGCTACTGTGAACCGCAGCAGCAAACATTGTAAGCGACCGAGTGTGTGTGAGCGAATGAGTGAGTGAATGAGTGGGGGGATCAGAAAATGCCCTGTCAGGCAGAGTTGAGAGGGAGGGACTGGTTGTGTGGCTGAGCCAGGTTGGTGTAGCCCTCGCGCTACCACAGGACAGCAGCTCGGGAAAATGACGTGCGAGAATGAGATGCGACTGCTAGGTATTACCTAGGCACTTCTCTGGGCTCATACGGAGACGGATAGAAGTCTAATCTTTCCGTCCGGAGTGAGTTGTGAGAGAGGGAAATCCCTTACTTGAGCTTCGAGCAAGATTGCTTTGTAAATGAGCGGTCCGTAATTGAAATGGCATTCGGTCGCAAACATTTTCTTCTACGCTGCCTTGATAAATCGGCAATAGTGGTTATGTATCTCTTACTACACCTGACTGAAATTGAATTGGGGTCTGGCGAAAGTTGAGCAACTCGCTCAATTCTATGGCTCGTTAAGCATTGAAAAGACAATGATGAGAGTGATTGCAATTCCATTCTTTGTAAGGGGGGAAAAAACAGGGCAATTTGCCATGAGCCGTGACAACACAGAAATGCTTCATTCTCCGCTTGGCTACTCCGTAGCATGTAGCCAATTCTCGGCCCAAATGCTTCTCAGTGTGCTACGCCTCTCGGTTGTACTCCATCCTTCCGCGAAGCACCGCCCGCAAACCCAGCCACATCCATAATCCATACCTTTGCTCGTTGTCGATGAGGTGGGTGTGGGTGTGGTGCATCAGATTGAACGCCTGGGTATTGTAATGTGTTGCAATGTAACTCAGCACCAACGCTCGCTGCAGATAGACAAGTAAGTCATCGGCGGCCTCGACGAGCCCAGGATTCTTCTTTGCGGTGTGACCTGTTTCGAGTGATGTTGATCTTGGCATGAATTGCAACTGAGCCACAGAGTCAAGTTGAATATTGTAGGTCTGCGCCATTGATAGCTCTGGATGCCTCAGCATCACCTCTCTCCCTCCTTGTCTCGTATGCTTCACGTCACTGACTCTCATCTCCAGCACGTATGTCATGGCCTGGATCCCAGTTCCCACAACGTCGATATGCCCCGCCCCCAAACGGCGAGGCGAAAAAGTTGGGGTTTTGATGGTGGCGATCGTCTGGCGGCCCTCCTGCAAATCACCATCCACGCTCGCCAAGCTATTCCTTAAGGGCAAGTGAAGCTTAGATCCCGTTCACCGCGCCCCTCTGTTCAAGTCTGGGTCTTGACCAGGCGCCAGGCTCTTGCGATACCTAGGTACGTAAAGCCTTTCAGCCCAGACTAGCCTGCGTGCCCCCATGCCTCCTAACTCTTCCCCGAATGTTCCACGGACACGAGAACATAGCGCGGACCCTCTTACTCGCATCCATCCCGCGCTGGGTCTCGACAGCCACGCAAACTAGCGATACATAGTCCCGCCCGCCAACATCTGCCCTCTCAAGCCAGCCCGCCTGCATGCCTATCACACAAAGTGCCTGTTACTATCTTACCTACCTCTGAAAGAAGCCGCCGCCTGTCCGATGTCTCATCCCTGCACGTCTATCTCCCGGAAGTCATCCCAGATCCACGCGAGTGGCAAAACTACTTGGCGATGCAATGGAAGCTTCGAAAAAGTTACCCAAGCTCCCTCCATGCGCGACGGTTCTGGCCAGTTCCAACCGGGATCAACCCTCCCCTTGTCCTCAATCCTCCGGTTTTTTTCCAGATGCATTTTCTCTATTCCGACTTCTACCCTTCAACATTACTGTCAAGCATTATTGCCGCCAGTCTAACAGTTCTCTAGGTCGGGAAAGGAGCTTGTCGCTCACTGCCAGCCAATGCTTCAATCTTTACGTTCCTAATCCAATGTTCCCATGACAGTCTTTACCGTCAAGTGACTGCGGCGCTCGGTCGCTTCCCCTGTCGCTCATCTTCAATATTCTCCGTAACATCACAGCCATGCTCTGGTGTATGAACACTCCATTTTTTCCGATTGTAATTCCTAACTATTCCCTTTCAATCCTAATTCCACCATGATACCCGGTGCCCCTGGGTATGGTTCCTTCACAATACCAACTGGTATCGTTTCGAAAAAGGATGCACTATGATGTGTTTTGTCCACTTCCTCGTGGTTTGTATTTGCAGCGGGCGATACAGCTGCCTATTCCCAAGTTCAAGCTGGGCCATCTCTCACTTACATCCTTTCATATATAATAAGGCCTGATCTGTTGGGTTGCCGTGTAGTTTTCAAGGCCAGGCCAAACCAACTTCATCTTCACGATCCTAACAACCAACATCCACCCATCTTGCACTTTTGTCACCACCCTCATCATACCCGCCCCTCCACAACGCAATATGTCAGGATCTAGCTACTACCAGCGTCCCGCTCCGAGGTACGACGTCCAATCTCTCACTTCTCCCCTTGCACCCTGCCAGACCGATCCTAATGCCTGCCAGCTACTCTCAATATTCCACGTCTGCAAACACCGGCGGGCAGAGACGTGATACACCTGCCAATCAAACGTCATATACTACCACAAGCTACTCACGCTCATCCGACCCGATGGACAGATTCTGGGTCACGGGCCAGTCGTCGGCTAGGCCCAATCGTGTAGCTGGACAGATGGAGCAATGGGATAGGCAATGGAGTTCGGCAAGTCGTCGCTAATACGCCCGGTTGGCTCTTCGAAGGAGTGTGTGGGAACTTCCATGCCAGCCCTCCTTGTGTTCTTTGTTGTATGATTATGATTAGTTTGCTCGATACCCACCCAGCATAGCATTTCACATTGTGTATCACCATTCGAGAAACCTTGATTCCCCGCAAAATATCTACCGTCCCTTGACTCCCCACATCACCACCTCACATCGTCACCGACCAAGGCCGCCGCAACGCCCCAGGGAAGCGCAAAAGCAAAAGCGAGCACCCGCAACAGCGTTGGAACTCCTCCACCTGGGCTCGAACCAGGGATCTCCCGATTAACAGTCGGACGCCTTAGCCAACTGGGCCATGGAGGATTGATGTTGCCGAATGAGGCTCGTCAGCTGAGATGCGAGGTTCGGAGGAGTAGGTGTTGGCTAAGAGGTGTTTGCTAAGATCTCATGCTCAGTGTTTCTGGCTGGGGCTTGCGCATTCGGATGACGGCCTAAGTTTGAGGGCGACAGAAGAGACGAGATGGCAGAGGTCACCTCATCGGCTATGAGGTGGGATACTTGTTCAGAATCGGTTGACGGGGTTGACAGATTGATGACGGAGAACCTCGGCATGATCTATAGCCAGCATAGTATTATATGTAAAGAGTTGTGAGCGGGCAATAGCATCACAAACATTGCATCAATGGCCGAGAGTTCAGGCCTAGCGTTTCGACAGATCGGGTCTGCCATCCGGTGATCATACCTATATGAGACGGTATAGGGTGTGGTCCCTTAACAGATGCATTGCTCAAATGAGCAACGGACGCCCTTTTGGGACAGATGCAGTCTTGGTCAGCAAGATAAAGGAAGAGTCACTCTCTAATTTGGAAGAAGAGCCTCAGAAGCACACATCATCCTGCAACCGATATTCTCGGGTTCCCAGCGACAGGGGGGGCGATGTTGTATCCCGCATGTTTTATACCGAGTGGACGTACGTAGGGCTACTATTGTCTAGTTTTTGACCCGAGCTTACAAAACCGTCACGCCGGATTGTGATCCACCTCGCCGGGTCATCCCGTCTTCAAGTTCACGCTGCACATAGTATAACAAGCTTCGGCTAGGGTGAAGACGGGACAAAAGCCCGCCGGCAGTTACAGTCTCATCTGCATTTCGAAATCTTGGCGAACCGACTGAAACTTTCATCCGCAACAGAAAAGATGGGACGAAGCACCGACGACACCAGTTCCTCCTCATACCGGTGTGGATGTGTAATGATATGGAAAAAGAGGGAACTATACCAGAACGTTTCCGAAGAGACCGAGATGACAGGTCTCATCTTTTTTCCGGACCCAAACTTCATACTACGTCCCAAGGATCCGAGAAATCATGCAAAGCGGCCACGATGGGCCCTGAGAAGGGCTAGACAGACTTGTGGAATGGACATCTTTGTTTCCCCGAGAGAAACCATTTAGCTCGATCCGGAACGTGAAGCTCGCGCCAGGCGGCGGACCGTCGATTTTACCCCGCCAGCGCACAAACCGGCACCGGGACACAGCTTCAGTCACGGTCTCATCACCTCATTTCACTTCATCTTACCTCTTCAACTCCACAACGGGGCATTGTTCATTCGAAGCTCTAGCATCGTTACATCAGATCGTTGCTTAGTTTCATTGACCTCACAAATCGGAAAGACTGGCTGTTCAACCTTAGAGGTACCTGAGTCTCAGAGCCATCACCTCTAGTCAACAGAGAGCCTCGAAAGCGAGGATCCCGGTCCTTGCATGAACCACCAACATGGCCCAAACAAGCCAGCGAAGGAAGCGCCAGGCAGAAGAAGTTGAAGAGGAATACCAAGAACCACCTTTAAAAAGAAGTCGCGCGGAGGATATTGCCTACTTCCAGTGGCTATGGACACCACCTCGCCCGTCATCACGGAAAACCTCCTCATCGGGTCTATGGAGCCACTCTGTCCCAGATGGCCTATTCCTTACCCGTCATGACGCGCCCCGTTCCTTTTCTTTACCCCCGGAATCCACATCAAGACGGCCTCGTCGCCGGGGCGCCATCTCTGTGACATCTTCGTCACCCAGCGAGATGGATCGATACCTCGCGCGGCAACTACAGCAGCAGATCGCCGTCCTCCGACGCAAGGCAGCCGAGGGCCAGCATCAAGTACAAGACGAGGATCGCTGTGAAGATGACGGCGATGATGATAACAATGCCCACAACGAAAGGGACATTGATCGCCTACAACGTGAACTAGAGGCCGTGCAGATCGACGCTTCCCTACCGTCTATCCTGGGCATCGCGATAGACTTTGATCAAAAGCTTTGCCTCAGTTCCTCCGGTCGTTCATCAGATTCCACCTCTGGGCATCGAGGTAAGCGATCAGGTGTTTGAGCGAAACCCAAAGGATGGCGTCAACATACAAATAAACGCACACACAAAACTAGTGGAAATCTAAGAGAGTGTATGTGACACGGGTGAGAGGATGTGTGAGAGAGAGGGAGAAATACAGAGTCATCTTCACCTGTCAATCGTCGATCAAACACTGCGGAGAGAGGGGGACCAGTTCTCTAACAGAGTTGCATAGAAACCGGTTCGCCCACGGGCGCGGATGCCGCAACCTCCTCATCCTCTCCACTATCCTCCTCTCCCACGTGCTGCCGGCTCTGGGCATCGAATAAAGTCAACTCAGCAACCGGAGATACGAGCCCGACTACTCGGCAACACACCCTCGTCAACACCTGCGGTAAAAGTAGTCGAGGCAGAAAAGGTGTCGGCAATGATGGTCCTTTGTGGAGGCGGCCTCGAACTTGAGACCAAACTCTCTGTTGCCAAGCTTCGATCCAACACACCAGCAAGACACACGGACACCAGACCACCCACCCTCTCTCTCTCTGTCTCACTCATCGTATGGCGGAAGAAGCGGGCGATTACTGACGACCTCCGTCTCTCGTCTTGCATGAATGTCATACCATCATAATACATTTTTGTATTATACTTCAAGTAAAAATATGAACGTTTGGGTATCATGACCCTGAGGAATAGATAATAGAACAATGGAATAATGAAAGTTGCCCAGGGAAATCTGAGCGTATTAGAAAGTTTCCGTTTCTTTTCTGATACCTGTCAATCGATGAATTGAGAACCACCGTCGGTGGCTCTCCCTTCCTGTACCATTTTCAACCCCGCGTGCCTCTAGGCCCATCGCTCTCATCTTGTTGGCGGAGGCGGCGAATTAGACCTCGCAAATGGCCAATTCGGATCCTTCTCCGTTGTCGGGGTATCTGCCAGGTCCCCAAACGGACTCACGGTCTGCGTCCGTCTCAACCAGTTCTTTGTGCCCTCCCCAAACTCATCGCTTTCCTCGTCCACCCTATCCAGCTTTTCATTGTTTGCCGGACCCTGTGCCTGTGCTTGTACTGATGCAGGCGGTGGGCCTGTGCCTGGATTAATCGTGAGAGGAGGGGGGGCCTCCTTTTCTCGATCTCGCGCAGGGGCCGGGGTGGCAGGCAACGACGTCGCCGGCGTGCCATCCCTAGACCTTGGCGGGAATAGAGAATAGGGCGGCTTCTTGGGCGAAGGCGGCACCGGCCTTCTCGACACCGACTGTTCCCTCTGTATCGTACCCATGCCCATCTGCGGCGCGGTACTGCTCACAAAAGTCGTCTGTCGAGAAAAGTTGGGCTGCCCATCGCCGAAATCACTGACCGCGTAGCCCATGCCTCCAGATGACCCCGTCGTACGTGCTGTTTCTGGACGGGTCGGTGATATTGGACGCTTGACATCTTGCGGGTAGCCATTGTTTATAGCCAGCGCGTTTGTCGTCATCAGAGTATTCTGCTTCGGGTAGCTGATTTCACGACGGAGCTCCCGCGCCGTCTGGTCCTTGCGCTTGTTACGCCGGTAACGAGTAAAGATGTAGAAGCCCAGTATGGTGAGAAGAGATGAGCCAATGATGGCTCCCACGACGGCGAGAGCCGCCTGGGTAACTGAAACTGCGGCCCCTTGTGCTTGTGATACGCGTAAATTTGCATCGTCCTGTGTTAAAAGGTTAGAAGTCTTGAATGACACACAACCACGGAGTGACCACGGCGTGACCACGAAAGAACCACGTACTCTCGCAGCTTGAATTTGCTGCTGTGCCTGCTGCTGAGCATTCGATATAGCCGCACTAGCGGATTGTGTCGCAACAGCAATGGCTTGCGCAGCACTTGCGCTGGCACTGGCTTGTATGCTCGCAACCTGAGAAGCCAGCTGCGTCTGCGCACTCGCCGTAACCATGGCAAAGTTGTCCGCAACCTGCTTGCTCGCACTCTCCTTGGCCGCGTTCTGGGCGTTGAGTATTCCCTCCTTAGCGCTTGCCTGTGCCTGGACGACGGCATTGTTGGCCGATATCGAGGCCCGGGTGGCCGCATCGTTGGCCTGCCTCGCCTGCTCCTCCGCCTGCCGCTGTCGATCTCCGGCCTGTCTCACTTGGTCGTTTGCTTGTTGGATAGCTTCTCGAGCAGACTGGGATGCCGAGGCAATGGCCTGCTGTGCTGATCGAGATGCCGAGTTGATGGCGTCAATGGGGTTGTCGATTGCTTGTCGCCCGAAGAGAGCCGCTGGTGTCGGCACCGATAACACGACACGGTCTTCAAGGCGGGCCGGCTTGTTGTCATCTGTTGATGCCGTCGGCGGCAACACCCTCTTGCCCAATAAGTCCTCGACCATATCATGGCCTGCCCCCCTCCTCCTCCTCCTTTGAGGTTCCGCCGGTGACCTGTGGTCTCCTCCGTTGTTCACCCATCTTGCTCTTCGCCCACTTCCTTCATCCGCCGCGACTGCCGCCAACATAAGTGAGGCCAGAACACATAGCAGTACTATTCGTGGGAGGCAAGCCTTCACCATGATTTCATTGTCGTCGAATTATGTGTTCCTCCTCTTCACCGTAATCATATTATCCGTAGTAGGTAGTCCGAACGAAAGAAGCAAATCTCAAATCACCATTAACAAGAAGACTAATAATCAGCAAGAGTACTCAAAACGAACTGGAGAGGAATAACACAAGAAAAAGACCAAACCAGAGAAGAACAGGCTTCAGGCGGCCCGGTCAGCGGCCCTCGCCCATGTTATGGCCCATGAGCCCGCTTCATCCTAACCATCGAAGAATAAGAGCCCCACGGCTTTCAGCCTACCTGGGCAACGCCGGCGCGGGTCGAGACTCGTTGGCCCCGTCTCCTCGCCGATATCACATCCCAGATAATCCAGTCGGCTTCATTGGAGTAGGAACCTGGGGAGGAGGGTTGAGGGTTGAGGGTTGAGGGACGGGGCCACACGGCGGCTTCTTTCGTCACGATAGTGGCAGCCGCCTACTGGGGGGGATCAGATTAGCGCGCCACCGTCCCATCTTCTTATTCGGTCAGACGCCCAGAGCCCAGTTGGCTGTAATGCATGCATGGTTTCACAAGTGAATTCGGAAACAGCACGCTGACAGAAACGACAGAAAAGTTTATGCCTGCAGTTGGGAGGTGTTTGTTGCGCCAGCGGCATCAACCTTCGGCTGCGTTCCGAGCTTGGTGTTGTCTCAAGAGCCAAAGTTGGACTGAATCCCTGGTCCGTTGAGGCTCCCAGGCGGAGAAGAATTACAATTAAGGGATCGTCTTCCAACAGCGTCGATCCTTAGGCTCCTTGGTGTCGCATATCCCTGTCCAGGGTCACTTGACTCGGACCCGGGAGCAAGTCAAGGTCGAAAGGTCGGGGTGGCCGGGGGAACCAAAAGGAACCGATGGCGACATCCATTACCTTGAATCGTCCGCCGACTGCCACCACACCAGATTGCCCTTGTTCAAGATCTGGTTCCCCCTCCAAGTTAGGCAAAGGCAACGAAAACTTATAAGCCAACAGGGACAGACCTTTACTCGACGTCCCAAGAACCGCAACAAGATTTCGGAAGCCGGCGAACTAACCGAAAAGAACGAGTCACCAAACGCGTGCCATAGCCGCTGAGAAGTGCGTGCGCGAGTTGCGTGTTTGCGATTGTGAAGAGCGTTGAGTAAGGTGAGTGTGGATGGGTGGGGAGAAACATGTTGCGCAAGCGCGAGCGTGAGGGTTGTAGAAATTTGGAAACGTTCTTCACATTGACCATCTATATACCAGTGGGTGTCCCGGTCTTCTTTCTGTTCGTTCTCGATCATGCCGATCTGTGGGCACATTGTGAGCAGCTCAACCAACACATCCATCTGTGCGTGGATTGGATTCCTGCCTGTCTGGCCGCCCATGCAAAAAACTAACCATATCTCCCAACGCCAGCCATGCATCCATCCGTCGCGGAGGATATTCCCTATCCTTGAACCTGAGGCCAAACCCTTTTTTTTCTGGTTTTGCGTTGTGTGCCTGAGAACATCCCAATACTTGTTGAGAGACTGGACGAAAATAAGAACAAGGTCATGGTCCGCCATTTGGCTCCAGCGCTTGTTCATAGCTTTTGTTGTTACAGCCCATGACTCTGTGTTCCGCAGCGTCCGCAACCTGGCGGATGTTTCCAGGTCGGAAGCCGTGCGAAACCTCGTGGGTAGGAGAGGACGACTTTAAACGGGCAGCTTGAACTTCTTGCCCTTCATCACCTTGGTGTAGTAGATCCAGAAGAAGTCACTGTAAAGGATAGTCTGGATGATACCGGCGGTAATGGCGATCCAGTCGACCTTGTGGTTCACTTCAGTGAAGTAACGGTAGATCCAGTTGGGGATATACAGGGCACGGTAGATACCGAGGGCGAATAGGTAGTGGGTGGTGATGGTCTCGGCCTCGCCAGTGCGCTGAAGCATGAAGAGCTGAGGCAAGATGGCAACGGCCTCGAGCCAGATAGAGAAGGTCCAGGAGATCTCCCAGAAGGTGTACGAGTAGGGGAAGATGATGGCCAGGGCGGCAGCTCCGCCGAGCAGGTACTGGACGCGGAAGGTATCCTGGTTGGGGTCGTTGGTTGGCTTGTAGGCGGTCGTCATCAGGTAAACGATGTACCCTTGGGAAGAGATAAAGAGGATCTTGAAAACGAGGTTCCATAGACTAGAGGTCGTAAACAAGTCTGAGGGGGGCAAACAAACGCTGGTTAGTTTAGGTCAAGCGGAGAGAAGGGAAGGCAATGGAGGCTTACCAAGGTACCTGGTGATGTAGACCAGGAAGTAAAGGGCTTGCGACTTGAACGAAATACCAGAACAGCTCTGAGAAAGAATTAGATCAGGGCCCTGGGTGTGACGACATGGCGGGAATCGAAAAGCTCACGTTCAGCTGCACCATCTTGTGGAGGAGAATGCCGATACTGGCAAGATGGGACAAGTCCCCTGCAAGCCCATCATGTTAGTCCCCGGAGCGAACAGTTGTAGTATCGAGGATTTTGGCGACACGTACCGGCAATGCGGAAGAGATTGAGCATCGTGACAGGTTGATTGCGGCGAGGCGATGGATCGCGAGTGACGATTTGGGGCGGGAGGGAGCTTCAACTCGGAGGGAGCTTGGAGCTGCCAGTGACAGCGCGCGCACAGCTTATCGGATGGTTGTAATCAGGCGGGTGCAGGTCGCCTTGCACGCTGGTGGTTTTCGTCGTCGTCGTCGTCGAGCGTCTTCGTGACGTGTCGTTTTGTTTGGGTCCGCGATGTTTTGGCGTCGTGACGTTGGAATTCTTGGGTTGCTGGGGAGGGAGCTTCGAGACTGCGTTTAGCACAACTGGCAGCTTTTTTGGGTTTCCAGGAGGGTTGAAAGGACACGAACGCGATTGCAAGCTCATTGGAAGCTGGAACCGAACACTCGAGCCACACAACTAAACACTCAGGTACCTTACGCAGTGCTTCGTACCAAACCTTACAGTGACTGGCCAGCGGCGACGGGAGCTGTTGTCCGCCTTACCTAATACGAGACACTTCCGGCAGGGCTTAGGTAAGGCACGCAATGAAGATGAGACACTTTGCGCTCTTTCGTTCCTGGAGGCTAAGGCACCTACCTGCTGTGGGGTCCTTCGGCATGGAAAGATGGAACCTAAGGTGCAGCACCTCGACTCGGAGTGAGAAGCTGAGGTAATCATCCATGTAGGAACGGGTTCTCATAGGCTTAGGTAAGGTAATCGGAGCGGGATCCCCAAATCTGCGCTACGGGAATCGCGGACTCCACTTTCAAGTCCAGGCCGCTGCCCCGAACGCGACGGAGGTCGGGGAGTTCCCAGGTGCGCCAAGATGTGACGTATTACAAAGCTGCCTGAATGACAAACCTCCGCGAGTCCCATCACGGGGTGGCCATCTGCGCCTCAGCCCGCACTCGTTGTGATTCCCAACATTTCCATGAGTGCCACCCACCTCTGTATATAGACGCACAACTTGGCGCACTCCTTGCAACCCTGCAAATATCTAGCAAAATACCAAGTTTGATTGATACACTACACCCGACTACGATCACCAATTCAAACCCCCACCATCATGGCCGAAGCACACTCTTGCGAGTCCGACTACGACGACTCCGCCGATGAAGCCATCACCATAACGCTCACCCACCGCAACACACCACAAACCTTTAAATTCCCTCCGGATGGAACAATCACCCACCTCTCTGAAGATGTCGAAGACACCCTCTTGATCCCCGCCTCGAATCAGAAGTTCATCGTTCCGAAGCTCGGCCTCCTCAAACCCCCCTTCAAAGACCCCGACATGTCCCTCGTCGACCTACAAAACAAAAAGATCATGCTCATGGGCGTCGAGGCCAAGGAGGTCGCCTCCCTCCAAGCCGCATCCGAGTTCGCCGCGAAACGAAACGCTGCCCGCAGCGCCGCCCGCAGACAGAATCGGCCCTCGAGGAGGCGAGACCAGGGCCGCGCACAGGCGGACAGCACCTATACTTTCCTCTCCGTCCGGCCGCTAGCAGGCCTCCCGCGTCCAGAGAGATCTCTGGCGCTTCTCGAGAAGCTGAAAGAGGATCCGGGCATCCGCGCCTCCATGCGCAAGCACAAGTTCAGCGTCGGCCTCTTGACGGAGATGGAGCCCCTGTCCAACACGCAGTCCAACCACGAGGGGACGACTCGACTCCTCGGCCTGAACCGCAATAATGGAGAAGCGATCGAATTGCGGCTGAGGACGGATGCGCACGACGGCTACAGAGATTACAAGACCATTCGCAAGACGTTGTGCCATGAGCTGGCGCATAACGTACACAGCGACCATGACCGCAACTTTTGGGACTTGTGCCATCAGATCGAGCGCGAAGTCGACGCGGCGGACTGGAAACATGGCGGACACACGGTCGGAGAGGGGTCTTCGTACTATGCGCCGGGACAAGACGAGGAAGAGGACGTCGAGGACCACGGTGGTTGGGAAGGTGGTGATTTCGTCGTGGGAGGAAGCGGTGGTGGCAACGCTGGCTTGAGCCGACGAGAGATCCTGGCCAAGGCTGCAGAGGAAAGAGCTAAAAAAATGAACATGGAGAGGAGGGACGGAGGAAAGCCTGACTCTGGCCCGTCGTCGTAGAGGTTCTGCATGGTACTCGGAGCAACATTGAAGCGTTCGTATGGTGTTACTGTTACTTGGCTTTCTGGATTTAGCATTGCGCAGGCGTTGCGGTGGCTTGGACATGGGACATCAACTGACCTCGCTGGTCACGGAGTAGTTAGTCAACTCAATCACGATGAATATCCGCTCTCAAAACGATTGGTGGGTGCCCAAATAGGTGCTCGCATTGTAGTTTCGCATCATGCTATTTTGCACGACCATCTAAACCCTCAATGCGACGGGTCATATAAGGTAGTGATATCTTTCTACCCAACAGGTGAGCCATGCTGTTACTCGTACAAATTGCCGCCTCCCCCATGAATGCTGTGAAAAGAAAAGAAAAAAAGAGAGAGACCTCGTCCGAGTGTCCTCCCGGTATGATATCCCTTTCCTAGAACGCCTTGATGTCATGCCTATGCCATGTCCGGAAACGCCGCCAATGCATGTAGGCGTACGGCGACGCCAATTGCTATCGCCCAAATGCCCATGTTTTTCTGCTTCAAAACGGAACAAAAAGAAGAAAAAGCCGTGTTGCGGCTTGGAAAAGCCATCGCTTGAACTGATCCACGTTCCAGTCATGCAGATTCTGCAATCAGTGAAAGCAAACAGCCTTCAGCTATTGCTGTGTCTTGAGCCACTCCTTTTGCTCCGGTTCCCACTTGTGTCTGCATATCGTGTTAGTCGTGAAAATAAGAGTCGGAATTCCGCCACCAGGATCAAAGCTTATTTGGGGGTAACAAAAAGCATGGATCCCAACGCAGATCTCTAAACTTACCCTTGCCATTCGGTGGTCACCAAGCTTTTGGTACCGTACTCTTCGGAAAGAATGCGCTCAAAGCTGTAGGGAATGGTGGCGGGGACACCCTCGAACTCGGTCTCGCGCATGGGGAAAAGGTCGGTGGTGCGGTAGCGGTGGTAGTTCTTACAACTCCAGACACCAGGCATTCCGGAGGGGTCGCGCTCGGCGAGGCCAGTAATATCGATAAAGGCACCGTTGGCCATGTTGATCCAGCGGGCGTCAATGATGTTCTGGCCGTCGCCGCGGTCCTTGTCAGTGCCGTGGGGGTTGACGTCGAGCAGGTAGCGTTCCTTTCTGGCGTTGCCATCCGTGTCGGTCCAGTCGAAGTCGTGCTCGGTGCGGTTCAGGTTCTGGCCCATCCAGTACAGAGTCGCCGTCGAGACCTGAACATCGAGGTCGTAATCCCAGGGCATGATCTTGCCGTTCCACCACCAACCCAGAAGCGTGCCGTGGGCGAGCCATGTCTCAACCTTGAGCTTCTTGGTAATAGTCAGATAGGAGCGGACGAGGTTGCGGAGAACAACACGGTGCTCGTCGTAGCCCACAGCTTGCTTGAAATAACGGATATCGTAGTGGCCAAGCTCTTCGCCACAGCAGGGCTCGTGGAAGTACTTGGTGTCCTCGCGCTTTTCGATGGCCGGTGGTGAGGATTGGCTGACATCTCTGGCTGCTTGAGGTGCCGCAAGAACAGTTGATGTGAGGCCCAGCACGGCGAGTGGAAAAGTAAGGTTGAAGCGCATTTTGGCTAATTGCGTTGTTGTGTTGCTTGAGTGGGATTCTTGATATCGAGATCCAGAATGATGGGTGATTACTCGGTAACAATGACGGCAAACAAGAATCCCCAAGTTCCAAAAAATGGCGGGATGCTGCTGTTTGTCGAGTTTTCTGGAGGCCTCGTAATGCCAAGAAGTTGTCTTCGGGAGGTGGCCGATGCGAGGCAGGAAGGAGGTGAAGGTGGATATGACAGGAGCCAGAGGGGCCGATGAAGGTAATTCGTTTGTTGACTGCCTCAAGTCAAGTTCGGTGAGTAATAGCAAGCGACTGGGATAAACGAGAGAAAGCGTAGAATAATCCTTTCGATTTCTGAAGTCGGTCAAAAACAGAGAGTGGGCGAAATTTTGGGTATTGTTGAAGCTGGCCAGGCGATGGCGGTATATAAGACGAGTCCCAGAGGGCGGAACCGCGGGCGAGGGGAGCCGATCAACTCTGAAGCAGAGGAAGAGATGGTGAAATGTGTTGATGCAGGTGTTCAGACCGTGATGTCGAGGTCAGGTCTATGTCTATGTTACCGAAGGATGTCAAAACACGCAGATGCCAAGGAATAAGAGGTAAGAGAAGAAGACCGGAGCGGACATTAGGGATGCGCAGCAGGGCAGGAGGAGGTGATATGTAAGTACATCGAATGGATGTGTGGGAGGTGGAGGGAGTGGGATTCGTGTATTCATACATGGGAGTGTGAGTGAATGAGAGACTGGGCCAGAGGAAAGAGAGAGAGAGCCCGAGAGGCGTGTGGTGACGGGAGACGAGTGAGGGATGGAGGTGTGAGGGTGTGGGAGTGGGCTTGTGGAGGGTGTGTGGTGATCCCGGTCATGGTATTAGTGCAGCATCCCGAGTCCCGCCATGGCAAAGAATCCCCACGCAGACCATGGAGCACCTACGGAACTGGATTTTTTGGAGGGTTTTCTTTCTTGCAGCTTTCGGTTTCTTTGCCAAGATGATAATGCTGCTACAGGCTCCAGTGTTTCCGAGGGGCCTCCTTTCTCGCATTTGACTGTTCCTTTTTGTTGAGTATTCCACAGTGCCAAGGAAACAAGAACAACAACGAAAGGTGATATCACAGGGGACTTGTCTAAGCCGCCTGGGTCGCAAATAACGGTAGTAGTAGTAGTAGTAAGGTACCCGTACGGGGTATGGGCCATGGATAGCTACTAGGTACTACGTAGAGAGCGTACGTACGATGGTGGTAAAAAATAAAAATAAAAAAAGCAGACACCCACATTCCTTTGCGAGAGAGTCGGAAAGAGACTGAGACTGGCGGATTTGCGCGTATGCGCCATGTTTGAGCGGCATACGTAATCCCGCGTCGAAAGGAGTTGATGGAGGCAGGGCGGCCAGGGCCCGGGCTGTCGCCGGTGACCGGGAGCGGGTGACAAGCCGCGTCCTACGGTGGTACTAGACACTGCTGCGCCTGCTCATGCCGCGAGTGTATTCGTAGCCAGACCGTACGGATAGACAAGGGCCCATTGGGATTCAGTAAAGGTTAATTAAAAACACAAAAATCAACACAGACTGGCGAGGGTTCGAGGAGGAGAGGAGCGTTCCGCCGTAGGGAACAATCTCAAAAAAAGAAGCTTGAGCAAAATGGGACCCGGTGGGTGTGGTCCGGGAAAGACGGGGGTCAAGGTAGCAGGGGTGAGAGAAAGGAGACGACATTGGAGCGTGAGCGTGGGCGGAATATCAGAATCTGCAGTTGGCAGTTGCGTTGCGGTTGCGCAGTTGCACTTGCACTTGCACTTGCACTTGGCACTTGCCCCTCTGACTCTCTCCAAAGCTCGGAACGGCAGGGGTGGAGACGGTGGTCCTGCCATTGGGCCTTTGGGTAAGGTACATTACGGAGTGAGGTACCTTATGGCATTAGGTACCTTAGGTGAGGTAGGTACGGGGTACCACCTTACACCCTTCCATCAGGTGTCGTGTGCTCCTGCTGTTGCTCACTTTCTGCTCTCGTGCTTCTTCTCCTTCCTTGGTGACGGTCCTCGCCGTCTTTGCAACTTGCAACTTCCAGGTGCAGGCATGTGGTCCCAGACTTCCCAGACAGGTTGCCAGTCGCCGCATAAGCCGCTAACGGGCTTGGCACAATTTGGGGGTGGCTCCAGCGTCAAGGTCAGCGCCGGTGCCACTTGCGTGGAGCTAAGGGGACATAGTCGACTAGCCGATATCTGCCTTGCTCTCTTGAGTCTTCTTAGGGGAGAGTAAGGTACTCAGTCATTCGATAGGTATCGCCCTTGGCTGTCACATTGTATGCACCGCCGTTTGCTCGGTGCTAGGCTTAGTGCCGAGTGTGCCGACGGGCCGGTTAACTCGTAGTAACTAACAACCACTCTGGCATAGGTTGTCTTGACGATCTGATATCAGCAACATAGTCCGAAGTGGCAGTCAGTCAGCCGCAAAGTCAATTGCAGTCATCTCAAGTCATCTCACGAGGAGTGAAGAGGACCACGAACGAAAATGTAAGAAAAGGAAATGTACCTAGGCGAATTCGTTTACAGTGTAAGCGAATGCCGAGTTGGAGGGGACCGGGCCATCGCCGTTTGGCCGAAACGGCAAGAGAGCACCTGACTATGGGAACTGTGATCCTACCTTATCGGAGCTGCCAACGTCACAATGGAACCTCCCCAAATCCCCCCCCCCCCCCTTCCCGGGCCATAGACCCATTCAGATAGAAGGTGCCCCTGTCTACTACTTCCCAATTTTCAATGTAGCTCCTGCCCGTGGGCACACATCCAGATTCTGGGCGGTTCCTCCCATGATGCCCCAAATCACCAATTTCTCGGTCGCGGGACCGAGATATCGATGACGGGGCGATTTAGTACATACTAGGTACTGCGTACACAGCGAATGAAGCAAGCCCCGGGCCAAGTCACTCATGGAAGTGTCGCGTGCCCATTGACGATTACCAACACCCACTGATTCCCATCAGACATTCTCAGGCAGTCATCCTTCATCCGATGTCGATTCCCCCGAAATCTGCATATTTGCCTTCGAGGCTTCAAACAATTGAAAGCAGCCAAGGTCATCCCATCCACTGCTGCGCCCGACGGTCAGTGGCCACGGACACACATGGCCTACCTTACTTTACCTTAATTGGCATCGGATCAAACAACTTGGGACAAAACTGAGCGCCGTACTCCGTATCTAAGGTGCTACCTGCGGACCCGTAGGTACTGTACATACCCAGGCACACACGGCACGACCCCATTTCCTACCCGCGCACCATGGCTTACATGGGCAGATTGGCGCGGCTTTGGTTCCTTGAGAGTCTCACTGTCAACTTCTCGTGTCTCAACGCGCCCGCCCCCTTGGCGCCATTCAGCTTCCCCCTCCCCGTCCAATGACGTGAGGCCGCTCCGTCGGGGCTTCACCTTGGCCGTCACTGGGCCTTTTGGCCATATGCGCGCCGGCAACACAGTGAATCCCGTTCCGCTACTTGGCATACAGGATTCGACCAGACCGTACTCCGTATCGCGTACGTACGGGATACTATGGGAACAACCACTGCGGTTTTCGATCAGAATTCAAGGCTCAAGACTACAGCCGAAGATCCAACAAACCAACAGCCTCATTCAGCGCTCAACGACTTGCAGTCAGCATTTATTTTTAATTCGACACCCCTCGCCCCGGCTGCCAGGCGCATATCCAGGATCAATCCGCTCCGCGTATGGCGATCAGCGGCTCTGCCTCAGCGCAACGTCTGTTATGGAGTATAAACGTCCCAAACTGACACGAATGGCACCGAAAGACACGATGAACGACTCGAGTCGTCCGTCCGAACCCACCAGGTCGATCAAACGATATCCAACCAGATTGTGCACAGAGGCCAGTGGCATGGCTGAAAATTGAAGTATTCAGGGCCCAAAGAGAGACCCCTTTCCCCTTCCAGAAGAGAAACGTCCCGGCACCAGCAACCTCACCTTTCCATTTTTACCGTTCCGCTCTGACAGACAGACTCACGCCCTCAACTCGCACGTCTTCTTTCAGTCCTCACGCCTCTCAGTCTCGGCTGGTCAACTATCCTCAGACCTCAGTGTGCTCCAATTGGCACTTGGCGCCGGTGGCCCCACAGCGACGCGTGGCCCTGCAAGATACCCCTGCCACTTCTCCCTTTTGGCGACAACGGCTGTCTGCAACTTTTGTTCCCAGTCGAACCAGGTGCCGCTGTTCCTTTTTCTTTTTCTGCCCATTGATTATTCTTTTTAGATGCATAATTCAGCACCAGGACTACCTTACGAATCTACAGATATCATCCTCCATACAGCTGGCATGGTACTGTACGCCGTGGCGCATGCTTCCGCTGTTTGGGGCTCAATCACTTCCGCTCCGCCCATCGTCCGTTTCCCTCCCCGCCCTCGCTGGTCCGATGTCGTTGCTGGTTGGACCCAGAGCTGTGTTACCAACGGTGACCGACCCTTTCTCTTCTGACGGCTCACGGCACGTTCAAGGAGTTGTCGCTAGTCAACACAAGTTTGGCGGCTAGCAACAGAAGCTTTCGTGGCCCCCGGTTTCAGGTTTCTCCTGTCAACTATGGCAACTCGTCACTGGCCGCGTGGTTGGCGTCGACAACCGGCATCCTGTGCCGAGGGCGACAACAACTTGCAGTCGGGAGACAGCTGTGGCTTTCAGCCTGGGAAGCATCGCTCAGAACTTAGACCAGGTAGCAGGAAGGGAGGCGGCAATCATGGTGAAATGAGGAAGCAATCCGATGTCCGCACTCGTGTCTGCACTCAATTGTGGCTGCATGCCTCGGCGCCGAACCGGCCAAACAAGACCAACAACACACCACGACCAAACACACTACAGTCTTGGTACGGATTACCATGCTCATCCTTATACGAAATCAGATTGCAGATAGCGATGCAGTGATGCTTTGGTACAGTCCCTCTCTCCTCGGCGTCAGCAAGATGACCCTGTCACTCTCCAGAATCCAGACAAGAAAAGGCTGGGGATCTCGCAAAGCGTTATGGTTGGTGGTGGGAGAATTGGCGTTGTCTTGGCCGTTTGCCGGTGCTCCCGACTGAACACACGCCCTCGAATTGTCTCAGTCTTCCAACCGTCGGGCGAAGAGAAGGAATGCCTGAATCAAACTGACGGAATCCTTCGAGACGTTCTCGCCCATATTGTTACTATTCCCGCCGCGACTGGAGAATGCTCTTCATCAACCGTTTATTCCACTCACCAGGACTTTGGACTTGGTCTCAGGCCCCAGGCGCGTCGAGCTACGAATAGATCCTGGAGGCCTGGACATTGTTCAAAGTGGAGAGACTCTGCGTATGCGTGCGAATACGTCTGCGCCTCTATCTTTGCACTCATCGCATCCGCCCCACTGCTCATGCAAGCAAGGTTCGCCTTTAATGCAGATAAGCATCATAGCAAGAGGGCGAGGGTCAGTGAAAGGCTTTTGGCCGGGGTCCATCGTCCAAGGGGCAGCCTGGATTATCATCAACTGACAAAAAAGACTAAAAATTCATTCTCTTCAAACGGGTGGTCGCTCACACGACACACAACCTGGGCAGCAATGGCGAAAAGCTGACGCCAAGCATCCACCCAACCATAGGGCTCACGCCACAACCCGATGCAGTCTTGCACATCACCATGATCGATATTAATTACCCGGTGTTGCCGTTGACGTGTGCGCCGTAATGTGGGCAGGGCTGAGTCCCGGGACTCGTCGGCGGCACCGCCCCCGCGACGAAAGCATCCAGTTCCGCCCCGCTCTACCGGCCTTCCGCGCCTCTTACGGCGACCGCGCAAGCTACTCCGGCCTCCTGATCCATGATGGACCCCGTTTTGCCCGTTCCCAAGACAGCCGGTCCATCGGGCCTCGTTCCCTGACCCGGAAATGTGGTAAACTTTATTCGAGAACTCGTCAGTGCTTCCGGTTCGGGATACCAAACCTCGGGACTGGCGATTATGCTTGTCCAAAGTCTATTCCTGGCCCCCAAAACCCGTACGGATACGGCACATGACGCTGACACCACGCCGCCCGTAATCGACTGCCGGCTTGGCTCTACAACGGTGAATGCCTAGACAAGCTGGATTCATTGAAGTAGTCTTCGGTTACTGGGCAGGCACTGCCACATAGTCAGCCGTTCACGTCAGCGTGAAGCTTGTTTGGTGAAGCCTCGATCGAGGCTCACTGAAGGCGCCATAATTGATGCCGTTAGCACCTCTACTTTCAGTTATAACAGTTGGAAGGCGTTCTTCAGACCTTCGTAGGCCATCGTATGCTGTAGAGAGAGGTTCATCCTCAAGTGATGATTACGTCAAATATTTGCGAGGCTTGGTTGCAAACGGCCAAGTATTCGCACGTGGTTCCCCATGTTGTCTGCTCGGCACTTTCATCCGTGACAAAGGTAGGTGAACGGCAGTTGCCGCTCATCCGTAGACGTAAACCGCGTAGCTCAAGTAAGAATTCCCCAGTCTAGTAGTAGGATCCCCTGCTGGTGTTGAATGAGAAGGCCTGCTGAAATCCCTCAAAACCATAAAAAACATGGATTGTTCTTGCTGCCGTCAACTACCTGGATGAGAAAAAGGCCGATTATGGTATAAGATGTTCATTGTCTTTAGATATGCCGGCCTTGATATGTCCTGCCTGCGACTACAGGAACTTGGAGAGTTCTACAGAGCCTTTCAATTTTTCGCACAACGTGTTGATTCGCACTCAACCTGACCTTACGGCGCAGAAACAGAGGTCCCTGAACGAGTCTAGTTTTCCGTCTTTTGAGGTAACAGGTATCGAAGAGGAATAACAAATAAGCTATTGGATTGTATGCCGCGGGAATCTTCGCGGAATCTGTAACGCACGTTGGGTCCTAAAGAACTTAGAAATACTGAAATGTATCTTTCCATGAAAAATATCGACATAATACGATGGAGAGGTTGATACTAAACTTCAGACATGGTCTTGATCTTGGCCTTGAAAGGATCTTTTCAATATTGATAAGTGTCATTGACTGCACGGAGAGGAAATCCGGTACTGCCTCCAAATTTCCAATGTCAAATTCTCTTACAGATCGTCCTCGCAGACCAGAGATGGCCTTCCTCGATCTTACAAAACACGACGATACCCATTCCAACTTTCTTTTCTATGATATTTCAATGTTAAGAAATATTCAAGAGTGTGTGTTTGTTTCCGAAACTTTTAGCATGATATTGTTCACTGATACACCCGTTCATGTGGGAAAGCGTTTATGCTCTTTTTTCGACCTATAACCTAAACATGACGGTACACTCACGATACTGGATCTTGAATGAGCCATACAGCTGAGGAGACCAAGATACTTCTCGAAACATGGATTACGGGAACTTGCTCTATTGTGTCGTGCCCTGGCTTAAGTATCTGATGACTATGCCTTAGCATGTGCTATCCTCGGAACTCACCTGAGTTCCTAGCTTCAGGAGCCAACTCAATCAGCTTGCCGTACCTACGCTATTCGAGTGGAACAGCCTCTCAATTACGCTGTCCGTGTCCCACGGCGCACTATACTGGCTAATGCAACGCGGATATACCTCGGTCTGACATCTATTTCGCATGTGGTTTTGACTGGATCGACTGACTTCGTTCCAACATCACCGAGGACAAGCAGCAGAATCGTGTATTTAATGTCATTGCCATATGGTTTTACGCTTTTGAAGACATGAAAATACCAATGAGTCTGGGCCAATTTGTTCACAATATCTTTATCACATTGGCGTAAAGATCACCGGATTGTCCAGGATCGGGTAGATACTTCAGGTTCGGTCTCGTGGAGACTCCATTGCAAAACGAGTATAAACGTTATCTCCGTAACATCTTAATATACATCGGTAATTTGAATCAGCTTCTGCTTCCTTGAGCGAATGAATCATGTCTGCTCATTGAACTGACTTTTGCCATCAGAGGGAGTGCTCAATTGCCTCGTCAACAACCCCTGTCCCGTATTTGACATCACTGCAACATGCGCTCCGTTTCCAATCGTCATGCCTACCCCTCAGCAACGAGCACCATTACGACCCGGGTTTCATTGAAGGAGAGAGCTTATCCATGGTACGAGTGGCACTGCATCGTTCACGACAATGACATTGCAACCCTCAGCAGAGAAGTGCAGCTGAACGGACAACGCGAGGGTGAGGCTCGATCGGTATCGTATTGAATACATCTATATACCCAGTGCTTAAAGGCATGACCCTACGGAGCACAAACGTTCTGTTCTATAGGGGGGGAAACAACCCATCGAAAGACTAGTGTCCAATATGTTCGGTGCTCTACTCCACATGGCACCTCACGCACCATGTACAATATAAAAACGCCCTGGAATGCACCTAAAGACCATCGTGGTATCCCGCGTGTCCAACTTCCTGCCTTGTTATCGTGCCGTCTTTTCCCAACCTCGCAAACAGTCGTTACTCGTGAACACTCATTCCCTCACACAGTCTGTCGGCGACATGGCCTACAAGCGGATGTTGATGTCTAGGCAGTCAACCCGCCATTCCCTCCGGCCCAGCAGACTACGCAACCACTCGATGCCCAACCCCGTCCACTCCTGTCTCTGCCGCGCGAGTTCTTCTGCCGCGGCTCCGGCAAGGGCGCTGGCTGTGGAGTTGATGACTTCCACCACGGAGGCGTTGAAGCTGGTGTTCGGATCGAGCTCGGGGAGCGGAAGAGAAGAGGGCGGGCGGGGTTGGAACCAGTTACTGCTAAAGTCGAAAAAGCAGCGGTCGGACCAGTTGCACGAGGTGAGGAAGAGGATCAACAGCAGAAAGCTGCAGTAGACGCAGGGCCTGTTGAGGAAATAGGTGCAGATGAAGAAGAGGAAGATGAAGGCCGGCGAGGCGTTAGTTGGGATGAAGAGGAGGGGGAGCCAGCTGTGAGGGAGTTGTCAGCAGAGATAACCACAATAGGTCGGGGTATTGCTTCGCGATGCTCACCTCCTTAAACAGAACATGGTGACGGGTGTGCGAGAGGGCCGTGACGTAGATGAGGGCGACGTGGGATCCCTGAAAGGTTGCTGGCGTCGGTAGGGGAGGGGGTTTCCCCAGGCTGAGTGCTTCCTTCAACAGGATATCGAATTAGAAGACGTTGCCACGCTTCGACAGTACAGATGCTGGTTCAACCGATTCGCGAACGGCGCAGGGTTAGAGCGCAGCGAGGTCTTGTGTGTCTGGGATGTCTGTGTAATCGCAAACAACTTGGAGGTTTTCGGTTGGGTCAAAGTATGCGAACACTGCACACGAGTCGGCAAGGGGCCCAATGCGAGGAATGATCTTGTGGTTCGTTGTGAGATCTGGGAGCAGCAAGAAATCGTCAAGTTGATACAGTCTGACAATGTCATGGAATGCAAGGCGAGGCGTCGAAGACGTTTACTGGTTGCGTGCAGATCTGTTGCAGGCGACAGCCTCTCTTTCTCTCTGTCAGGCTGTCTCAGACTCTGGGGTCTCAAAACAGGCATTTGGGGATCTTGCTTACGTCAGGAAATTGAATATGCTGTGTAAGGTACGCGGTACTCCGTAAGGTATGCACGAACCCGATTCTGCAAGCAGCTTGATTGCTGGGGAAGGTACGGAGTAGATGCTGGATGATTAGGTAATGAACCAAAATTGGTACGTGTGGGAGCAGTGTGGGCGGGGAGGAAAGACCACCAGTGGCACGTCCCCACGTCGTCCGCCACGTAGCGCACAGACCAGCTGCATCCTGCCGGTCTGCCCAAGCACCCGTTGCACCCAAGCAAGCACCCATGGCCGCCAGCAGCAGCAGCGACAGCAACAGCAGCACCCAAGCTCTTCTTCAGTTCTCCATCCCAAGCCGGCGAAGAAATATACTTCCGTTACCTAAGCTTCCATTCCCTGCCCAGGAACAGGAACCTCTCACCTCCAAATCGCCTCAAACAGCACCAGCGCTAGCACTACATGCACTACGTAGTAAGGCACCGCCGAATGAAGGACCCCAAGACACGCCCGGGCCCAAAGCTGCACTAAATCGAGTGGTCGCTGGCAAATCGCACCTTGGCTTCCCGCACCGCCTCAGACACCTCCAGTCCAGGCTTGTCTTAGCACTTTAGGTACCACTCCACTGTACATACCTACCTGACCTTCCAGGGCACGCGCTTCTACATACCACCTTACCTCCAGTATACCTTAGTACCTTAAGGTCCACCCATACCTATCCGTACAGGGCAGCTGCAAAGACGCGCCGGCCCTTTGTTGCTTCCGTCCAGACACCTGGGGAAAGCACGGAAAGTGCTACTTCGGACAGGTGCAGTCGAGAGGTCGTTCCTTCCTCTCAAAATTCAACCACGTCACCCCCCTGCCCCTGCCCCTTGCTCTGTTGCTCGCGCTACAGGGTTGTGCCACCTTTAGGTTGGGCTCTCAGGAATTCCAGCGCCGCCAGCCTCTCCCATCCTTCCATTCTCCGTCCCAAAATTTATTTTCGATATCCCATACCTTCACCTAACCTCACCTTACCTTACCTTTTTTTTCCCCTTCCCTCCTCCTCCTCCTCCCTCAAAAACCCTCAATTCGCAAGAAAATCATCACACTGTCGTGTAACGACGGAAGGGTCTGCTCGTCAATTGTCCTTCATTTCCCTCGTCGGACCACGTCCCTTGCCACTCTCTGCATCTCTTCTTACCTCCTCCCCCAAACTTCCTCACATCAACGGGCGCCATCATGGTGTCTCCCATGCCTCCCGCACCGACACCCCCTGGTGGCAGTATGCCCTCCAACGGCGATCGCAGCAACAATTTGCTGAATTTGCTCAAGTTCAGCGGTGTCGGAAGTGCGTCGGCTGCGCAGGCTCGCCAGGAAGGCTATCAGCAGCAGCAACAGCAGCAGCAACAGTCTCCCCAGCAGCAGCAAGCCCAGCAGCACCACTACCAACAATCACCGCAGCAGCAGCAGCATCACCAGCATCAACAGTTGCAGCATCAGCCCCACCAGTCCCAGCCTCAGCCTCATCAGCAAGGCCGTGACTCGTCCTCGACGATGCCTTCGTCCATTCCGACGCAGATCGTCGCACCCGCCCGCGCCCCGGCCGACCCTACCGGCCTGCTCGCCGCTCTGATGAAAGGAGCTCACGATGGCGAGGAGTCGCGTTCCGAGCCGCCTCAAAACGGCTCCTTCTCGACTTTTGGCGCATCGTCGCCCCCCGACGATACGCGCGCCTATCTCTTGAACTTGCTGAACCGTCCGAAGCCCAGTCAGAATGACTTGCTTCTATCCGAGTCCACCCGTTCCAACCCCCCTCAGGCGGGCGAAAACATCCTTCACAGGGTGCTTGCTGAAGCTGGCCAAGCTCCCAACTTGTCCCACATGGCTTCCAACTCGTTCGAGTACGACCCCAACAGCTACGCTCAATCGAGCGGCAACTATGGCGCCTACTCGTTCCCCTCCACCCAAGATTCGAACCTCCACGTCGCCCAGCACCAGCACCAGAACCAGCAGCAGTATGGCTACAATGCCAACCACAACGGCAGCAGCTTCGACGAGTCTCAAATCACTTCGCCACACAACAGAACTCCCAAGACGGGTTCAATCTCGGGAATTGCCCCAGCTCAGTCGTCTGGCCAGTCACCTGCTGGTCCGGCTTTCCAGATCCTCAAAAAGGCTCACGACTCGCCGAGCTCTCACCATTCCCATCACTCCCATCACGGAAGCGAGTCTAAGCGCATCGTCAACGAGCACCGCAGCCCTTTGGCCAGCCCCGAGCGCCTTCGTCACAGCTTCGGCCACGGTTCTTCTCCTGCAGACAAGCTTGCTAATCCTACGCCTGGCTCCACTGCCTCGTATGCGAGCATCCCTGCCGAGAAGAACAAGGAGACGGTTTCCGAGGCAATCCACGATATTGCCCAGCAAGCCGACTACGAGGCCCAGCAAGCTCTGGCCCGCGCTGAGGAAGAGCAGTCGCGGCCAGAGTACCTGCAGGACCTCGAAGATATGGACACCGCCCGTACCGAGAGGGAGTTCGAGGAGAGCGCCCATCATGCTGCTCAAGCCATCAAGAAGGAGCTCGAACGCGAGGAGAATAGAGACCTCCTCGAAAAGGTTGTCTCCGCCGAGGTGGCTGAGGAGGTTCGCGAGATCATCGAGGAGGCTGCGAGCCATGCCGTCGCCGACAGTTGGGAGAGCGCCGACCAGGACGAGATTGTGGTGATCGAGGAGGAAACTCCCGCTCCCGTAAAGGTCTTCAACTTCCCAATGAAGCCTTGGATCTCAATTGCTCTGCAGGACAGCGCTACCGAGCCTCGACCCCAGTTCAGAGACGATGCCATCATGGACATTGCCCGTCTCAAGAAAGAGTTCGACCAAATTGACCGCAATCTCTACACGGCCACCGAGAACTACATGGCGTACGGCATGTCCAAGGCTGGTGGTCTCCGTGTCATCAGGCAAGACGACGGCAAGGACGCCAAGATCTTCACCGACACCAAGGACCGCATCTTCAATGTTGCCATGTCCGTCACTCCCACTGACCACACCGGCATCCACCGCGAGGCCATCATTGGTACTGGCATCACTGGCACTGTCTACTGGGTTCAGATCAAGAGCGGCGAGAAAGACCACATTGAGGATGCCCACCCCGAGCAGTACGGCTTCGCTTTGCCCCCCATGGCTTCCCACGAAGGTGGCGATGCCCCTGGCGGCGTTCTCAAGACCCGTGCCCGCACGTCCACCATCCACCCCGAGTTCTTCGCCGTTGGCCGCGGCAAGTCCATCAACATCATCTGGCCCACATACATCATGCAGAACAACCTGTTCAAGCCTGGCCACGACCGCGTCGTCGACACGGAGAGATTGGCTAAGCAGTGCTCGTTGAAGATCAACACTGGTAAGGCCGGTAAAGACTTCACGTTCAGTCAGGACGATAGCGTGATAGTGTCTCTTGACAAGTCTGGACGTGTCAAGTTCTGGGACGTCCGTGACCTGACTGCCGCCAAGGAGGGCAGCGATCCTCGTGCGCCCATTCCCGCACACACCTCACTGGAGGTGAAGGAACCTCTCATGACCCTCACCAGCACTCCCGAGGGCGAGAAGGCGTGGCCTACATCTGTTCTCCTGGTCGACAAGCTTCGCCCGTACCAAAAGCGCTGCGCTCTGCGTTATATGATCATTGGAATGAAGCAGAACCACACTCTGCAGCTCTGGGATCTTGCGCTCGGCAAACCTGTTCAAGAGTTCAACCTTCCCCACACCAAGGAGTCTGACGCTGTTTGCAGTGTCATGTACCACCCTCCTACCGGCATGCTGGTGATCGGGCACCCGACCCGCAACTCCATCTACTTTGCGCATCTTTCGGCTCCTAAGTACAACTTGAAGAGCGTTTCGCAGGTGGACTACATCCAGCGCCTGGTTGCCCAGGACACCACCATCCCCGCGCCCGACTCGACTGCCGTTATCAGCGGCGTTCGTGAATACTCGTTTGCAAACCGTGGCATCCTGCGTAGTCTCGACATTCTCTGCAACCCTGCTATGGCTCAAGAAACCGACGAGCCTACTCTGTTTGAACTCTATGCCATGCATTCCAAGGGAGTCGCATGCCTTTTGATCAAGCAGGCTGAGCTCGGTTGGACCAAGGATAACAAGGTCCTGGCACCCGTTGACGCAGTTGACGCTGGTGTTGTTACTATTTCGAAGCTCAAGCCCCCCGCCAGCCAGCCCGCTGAGCCCAACCACCAGAATGCCGAAGGCACCCACCCCTCGGCTCGCAACATTGCCAAGGACTCCCTTCTGCAGACCACACCTTCTCACGATGACAACACTCCCCGTCGCGGTCCCGAGTCTGTCACGCCGGTCAAGATCGCCAAGGCGGAGCCAAAGGAGGAGGAGACGCCAGTCCCTGCTCCCGCCCCTGTCAAGGAGGAAAAGCAGGAGCGCAAGAGCCGCAAGAAGAAGGCAGCCGCAGCAGCCGCAGCGGCGGCCGCTGCTGCCGGCAACGAGCAAACGAACGGCTCGTCCCGTGTTGGTCCTTCCAACAACAATTCCAATTCCAAGGACTCGGGTAAATCTTCCGGCAACAACTCCAACTCGAACTCCATCACCCAAGAGTCTGTCGAATCAGCAATCAGCAGCATGGAGACTCGCCTCCAGAATGGATTCAACAACTTGCTCAACTCATCGTTCAAGACGCTCCACGGCCGCATTGACGAGGGCCTGCGTGCTCGCGAGGCCGACTTCGACGACCGCCAGCTCAAGCTCCTGAACATGGTCTCGGAGGTCCTCAACGAGAACACCCAAAAGGTTCTCGAGGCCCTCATCCAGGAACAGTTCAGCAACGCGGTTATTCCCGCTATTGCTGATGTCGCCGGCAAGGCTGTTTCTGACCAGTTCACCAAGAGCATGAACAACCAAGTCTCGCACTCCGTTCAGAAGGAAATTCACAAGGCCCTTCCTTCCGCGACTCAGCACGCGCTGCAGAATGGCGACTTTGTGAAGGCCATCTCGGATAGAGTCGGAGCCACGGTGGCGGCCAACGTCCAGCAAGAGGTCGTCAACACTTTGACCTCTCGCCTGGCTCCCTCCTTCACCAACATGGCGACCCAGGCTTGCCAGCGAGTGGTCGGTGAACTCCAGAAGCAGCACCGCACTGAGATGGAGACTCTCAACGCCCAGCGCCTCGCCGAGAGCAACAAGGTTGATCAACTTTCTGCCATCGTGACTCGTCTTACTGGCACGATCTCGAGCATGGCGGCGTCCCAGGAGCAATTCCAGAACGAGTTCCTCAAGTTCCAGCAGCAGATGATCCGTGTTCAGGCTCAAGCCCAGCAGCAGCAGCAGCAGCCTCAACAGGTGCCGCATCACCAGCAGGCCCCCTCTTACGCCCCTTCTGTTGTTAGCCAAGTTCCCAGCCAGGTTCCTAGCCACATGCAGAGTCAGGCCTACAGCAACCTGCAGAGTCCTGACAGGGCTTCGCAGCACTCCATGAGCTACAGCGGCCACTCTCAGGCTCTCACGGTGGCCAAGTCCAACAATGAGTACGATGCCGATCTCCAAGCCCGCATTGCTGTCGTCAACCAGCCGATGAAGGAAGGCAGAGCCGAGGAGGCTGTCGTTCGCTGGATGCAATCTGGCCGTGAGCAGGAAGTGTTTGAAAAGTATATGTCCAAGTACAGCCCTGAATTCGTCCGCAACCTGCCGCACCTCGTCCTCTTAACCGTGACTGCCACGGTCAGTCTCAATCTGGAGTCTTACACTCGTGAGAGAATCGCCTGGCTCGAAATGGTTGTGCACAGCCTCCAGGTCTCGCTCGGCGAAATGGTGAGTCATTCTGACTTCTGTCTAAACAATTCGATGCTAACAAGTCTTTAGGATGGTGACGCTCGTGCGGTTACACCAAAGATTATGGGTATGCTGGTGGCCCGCGTCGAGGGTCTCTTCGTTCGCATCAGCAGCACGTCGGGCAACGACCCGGTTCTTAAGAACCTCTCGCAGATTATTGTCAACGCGAAGCGGGTGATTGACGCGTGCCAGGACGAGCAGCAGTATGCCTGAGAAGCAAACAGATGAGGGTAGTTATTTCTCACACCTGGCCCAATGACGACATGACGATATCAAGTACATAAGACATTTCGACACCATACACATTTGCAGGATGGCCTTGCTACAAGGCATGGTTACGATGTTGAGGGGATATGTCCCTCTGAAGACTCGGTGGGCACGATAGCCGACGGTCGATACCTCAGTGCACATATGGCTGCGTTTTCTTTGGCATTTGGAGAATGGGGTCTGTGAATACGTTTTTCAATGGGAGGCGTATTACAGGCATGCGAATGGAGTCGTTTGGGCTCCAATGGGTGGATCTGCGTGTGGATGGCTGACAAGATTCCCAAACCTTTTCTTTTCTCTTTTTTCCTTCCGTTGTAATAAGTGGTACGCTTGGGTGTTGGGACGAACCAGAAAAGGCTTAGGGGCGAGGGCGTTTGGACGACGACCCAGAGTCTATGGTATTCTTGGGGTTGGATGATTCCATTGGGACGTTATCTCGCCGTCTTAAACAGGAATATCAAGGCATGATCTAGCTTGGTACGCTGGTTGTGTGACTGTTTGTGTAGTGCGATGTGAGGCGTATGAGTGTGAGGCTGTTCTACCTCAGGCTTCAGTGGCGCTGTTCGATCATTGTTATGGAACTAACTTTCCAGCACCAGCACATACGACCACACCCATCAGAGAATTCGGGATCCCGTCCGCTCTCCCATAGACAAGCTGATGAGGGCCAGACTAGTAGTTGAGTCGGTGACGATCAGCGAATACCTGGTGTTGTATGTTTTTTTGCTACGTTCTACTGTTCAGTTCCAGGTCCACTTCTGATTGTTTGCCAGGAGGAGGCTGGGCTGGGTGTACAAGGCATTGAATCGCAGCCCAGTTGCACCGCCACATTTGACTCAACTCAACCTCATCGCATAGATATTGAGGATGTGGGAAAAGACACTCGTCCCGATTGTCTCAATGGAAGCATGCGACAGTAAGGTACCAACGTACGCTAGATAGTCGCGAGGTTATCGTCGGACAAGAATGGAAGATTTTATTACATAACCATCGAGATGCAGCAATGTGGCCTGTGCCCCTGAAGAGACGGCAGAACCTTGCAGGTTTGCAGGGCTTGATGCCTGACAGCCTCACACCCTCTTAGGCGCTGTCTGATTGGACAAGTGGCTGGCGGCAAGAGCAGGACACCTGTGCTCACTGCTCGGTCGCTGTTCAGTTTTTGGGGAAAGCTCGAGTCACACAGCACGGTACAATGCCTGCCCTGTGGGACCTGTGGCAGCAGGAGCCAACGCAGTCAAGCCAGGAACGTACCTTGAAGTTTGAACATGGTGAGGAAGGAACCTCAAGGTCAGACTCAGACAGGTGACGGGAAAGAAGCAGCGCTTCAGATACCTCCATTTTTGCAGTGAATAGGTACATGCCTCTCACGGTCTCCCTCCAGGTCTCTGTGCCCGTGCTCTTGGCCCGAATTGAAGTCAAAATCTTTGCGGCCAACTCTATAGCCAAGCTGCTAATTTTCACCCAACCAAGTTATCTAAGGTATTCTTTATTATTGGGGAGATAATTCCTACTTCATCAAGGGCATGCCGCCTTTCAAGTTCCAACCATCCAACACGTAGTTTTTCCGCCCCCTCGACCGGGCCAATTGCGTTTGACAGAGTGTACTTCCCATCCGCTGCGAGGTACATGGACTCTTTCACTCCAAAGTACCTTACCTCAGCAGCACTTCCAGGTACACCCGACCATCCAGAGTATACCGTACAGACAGACAGAGAGACAGACGCCAACGCGACAGCAGCAAAGCTCCAATTGAATTGACCAGGGGTGTGCCAACGCCAACAGCACCAAACACAGCTCCGACCACCGCTTTAGGGGCTTTGGACCTGGATTTGGATTGACAACCACCTTTTTCCCACCTCACGACGACACGACACGACACCACGACCACGACGGCAAAGACCGCTGCGCCAGCTCCTCGACGAGTCGCCGCCGATACCTTTTGACTTTTTTGCTCGTCTGATGTAAGGACGACGCACCATCATCACCTCGAGACGATACCAAGGCGCGCAGACTACTGCGCCCAGCGGGACGATCCGTGAGAAGGAACCCATCCCGACAGCGTAACGACCACCGACGAGACGATTCCCACACCTCGTATCTATCTCCTCCCACATTCGACGGCAGTGCTGAGCTGCCCGTTGGGGACCAGTCCCCCCTTGCGCGCGTATGAGCTGGCAGGTAGTTCCGGGTATGGGGTCGAACGTAGGCAACGGCATGGGCGGGCCTGGAGGGAACGAGATGGGCGGCGCGATGCAGGGCAACGGCGGCAACCAGCCTCATGCGACCGAGTATACACTACAGGGTACGTTGCTTAACGCGACCATTGAGTCTCTTCGTCATTTGTACTGACTGCGATGCTCTTCAGGTGTTATGCGCTTCCTCCAAACCGAATGGCACCGTCACGAGCGGGACAGGAATGCTTGGGAGATTGACCGCCAGGAGATGAAGGCTAGGATAGCTTCCCTCGAAGGCCAGGCAAGAAGGGCCGACGCAACGCAAAAGGCACTTAAGAAATACGTCGCCATTCTCGAGAAGAAGGTTAAAGACCAGGCTGCACAGCTCAAGGGCGGTGCCAAAGCAGGCGAAGATGCTGCAAATGCTGAAAAGGATCGCGCTGCCCTGGTCCAGGAGAAGCTCCGACGTGGGTTTTCAGTCCTCGCTCTACCAAATGACAAACGAAGCATTAGCTAACAGTGTTATGCAGCTTCCTCCAAGAAACCATTCGATGCCCATGGTGGCGAGCTCGACGTCGATAAAGCCGACGATGAATCGCAGCGGGCCGACCTCAAGTCTTTCCTGGATCAGTGCCAGGCCGAGTTTACCTATCTGATGATTACCCCGGCAAATCCTCTACCACCACGAGATTCGCCCCCTCTCCCTATACTCGAGGACCTGCGCGAAGGCGAGCCGTTTGGCGTACCTGGTGGTAAGCCATTCCAGGAGCCGCCCTTCCCCTTTGCCTCATCGTCTCTTGTGCCACAAAACCATGTCCGCGAAGCCAACCGCCCACCTCCCGCCCCGAATCATGCACCCCCGATGCAGCGAAGTCAACCAACGAGTTTCCAAGTCAAACCTGTCGATCAGCAACAGCAACAGCAACTACAGCAGCAGCAGCAGCAGCATCAACAACCACAACAACAGCACCAACAGCAAATGCCACCCCCCGCACAAGAACCTGCACCCCCTGTCATGTATGCCGCCGGCACTGAATGGCCTCAGCCGATGTCGGCAACTGGCCGTATGCTCGACGACAATATGCAACGCCCCAGCCATGCCGTCGAGTCCATCAGTAGCGTAGAGCCAACGGAAGAATCTCAACCTAGTCGCCCTGCCCCTGAGACCGACGGCTGGGACTTCTCCGACGGATCATTTGCCGATTCCAACTCGTCGCAATCTCTACAGCACATCACCAACAGGCCCGATACCGACGCATTCCCCACCGCAGACAATCTTCCAAAGTCGCCCAACCGTGGACCGAGCTCCCATCGCCGCAAAGGATCAATGTCGCGGAGACGCAGCGCAGACCACGAGCTATCATTGAATTCGGCTGCTCAGAAGGCCGAAACGGGCAATTTCAAACTTCGATTCGGCCTGCGAGGCCATCTGGACACCGTACGCACCGTCATCTTCTCTGGTGGTGGCAGCCCCGGTGAACCTGAGATCTGCACAGCAGGCGATGATGGCATGATCAAGCGATTCCACATTCCTCGTGCCGATAACCATGGCCAGACCAATGCTGCGTCAGATCTCGACGTGACAGCTAACTTCTCTCATCGTGGTCACGCTGGAGGCGTGCTCTGTTTGACGTCCTGGTCGCCTTCGCCAAACTTCTCCACCGGTGGTCGCGCCCAAGGTGACGGCTGGATCTTTTCCGGCGGTCAAGATGCTACCATCAGGGTATGGGAACGTGGCAGAGTTGACCCCAAGGCTACCCTCGAGGGCCACACCGACGCTGTATGGGCGTTGTGCGTGCTGCCGACCACATTGGGCGCAGTCTTCGGCCAGAACAGCCAATACGGAAGCCCCGATCGTATCCTGCTCGTCTCTGGCGGCGCTGATGGATCTGTCCGTCTGTGGTCCGTCAGCGCGCCGCCTCAGTTGACCTCACCTCAGCCGGGAACGAACAGAGCTGGTCCGACGGGCAGCAGAGGCCGTGTCCGCGGTAATTCGATGAGTTCTGGAAGTGCCTTCTCCAGCACCCCGCAGCCCAATATGGCATCGAGCTCCCCCTTCAACCACACGCTTGTCCACAACATTAAGAGGCCGGATGGCTCTGACGCCAGCCCTACATGCATCACTTCCCTCAGCCCTAGCGGCGACACGTTCGTCGTCTCTTACTCTGACGCAGCCATTCTCGTCTATGATACCCGGACAGGTGAACAGACTGGCACAATGGACAGCTCCGAGACATACGACGGTTCAATCAACACCAGTGTCAACGCTGTTGTTGCGACAACAGTTGGTTTGGAACAGCCCCAGGGCGGGCTGTCTGAGGAAGATGGCAGTGCCGGCGGTGGACCAACCGGTGGTGGAGGCAGATCCATGGCAGGATCCGGGGTTGAAGGCGTCATTATATCTGGACACGAGGACCGGTTCGTCCGCTTTTTCGATGCTAACAGCGGTAAGTTATGAAAGTCAGATGTGTGCGATGATGTGCTGATTGAACGCTCAGGCCAATGTACCTACAACATGCTGGCCCACCCGGCATCGATTTCGGGCCTATCACTTAGTCCAGACGGCCGCGAGCTTGTCAGCGCAGGCCATGATGCCTCGCTGCGATTCTGGAGTCTCGAGAAGCGATCCTGCACGCAGGAGATTACGAGTCACCGCATCATGCGTGGTGAGGGCGTCTGCTCTGTTGTCTGGAGTCAAGACGGCAAGTGGGTTGTTAGCGGTGGTGGGGATGGCGTGGTGAAGGTATTTGCGCGGTAGACGGCGGAGGTTGTGGTTGAGTGAGGAAGAGACAGGAAAAGAGAGAGAGAGAGAAAATATACAACAGCAGCAGCAGCATAGCGTCCGTTGAAATGGCGTTGTCTTTGGGTCATTACTTGCTACGGGATGGATGTCTGAAAAGATGGTCTGCTCTCCGAGCTGATTGTGTCCGAGCATGGGAGAAGAAGATGATGAAGAGGGTGTTGTGGGACTTTTTTTTTTTTTCCAACTTGTATTTTGGGCATGAAGTATAAGACTCTCGGGGCTTTTGGCTGCAGCAGTGGGCTCGCGAGCCAGATAGGGAAAAGACAGAAAACGAGGGGATGAAATGGAACAGGATAAGGGGGCGTGGACCGGCGCGGCCGATCCGCGTCCTGTTGTAATATTGTACTGGGGCATCATCATTGTTCATCACACGTCGATACCCTTACACTTCACCAACCAGCCCAACCAAACCGACCGACGTCCCCCTTTGCTTGCCTGTCGTTTGGTGGACTCTGGACCATGGTCTCTGTTTCTACGTACATAGCTTCTTCTTTACGGGTGAAGAGAATAGATGATTGTATGATTCTGGGTATTAAGATAAGCTGTTGTTATAAATCATCAAGGCTGCTGCTGTCGCTGCTGTGAATGAAGGAAGGTCTGCTGACCGCGGACAGAATCATGGAATATGAGGCCTAGAACTCCAACTCCTCGACCTCCATGCCACATCCGTTGCACTTCTTCACCGTCATACCCTCCTCATTCTCAACCGCTCGTCCCCAATCGTGAACGTGCTTGCCACCGCCCACCGAGTCTCCAAACTTTCTCGGTCCCGCGCCGGCGGCCGTGGTGGCCTGCTGTCTGCGAATGGCCTCAGTTCTGGTCTTTCGCTTGAGATCGTTAAGCTTATCCCTGAACTTGGCCTCCTTGCGCCTCTTCTTGTCGGCCTCGCGCTTGGCGAACTCGGCGTCGAGCTTCTCGGCGGAGCCCCATTTCGTCGTGAAGGCGTACTCTTCCACCTGCATACGGAGGAACAGCATCATGTCGTGCCAGTGCGACTTGTGCGGGTTCGGTCGCGAGAGGTGGGGGAGGAGATCGGCGTCTTTGAGTTCCTCGTCGGTGAGGAGATAGTCCTCTTTACACTCCGTCTTTGTGAGGAGCGAGTATTTGTCGGGCAGCTTATCTTTGCAGGCGTGGCAGACCTGAATCCCAAAAATCTCGTCCCAGACAAAGTCGATTTCGTACGAGGAGCAGTCGGCGCATTTCTTGCGCATGGTGGAGTCGGCGAGGACGCTGAGGCCGGGCTCAAAGGGTCCCGCTTTCTGCCGGCGGAGTTTCTTGAGGAGCTGGAGGCGCTCCCATTCCTGCGAGGACATGCCTTTTGGTTTCTCTTCCTGGGGCGGGCCGCCCGGTTTCACCTTGGGCACGAGGGCCGTGTTGTGCGGGTCGTCTTCTGCTGTGAGGAAGCCGCCCTTTGTGTCTGTCATGGCGGACATGTTGTAGTCGACGAATTTGGCAAAGTTGCGCGCCGGGCGCGGGGCGGCGTTTGTGTCGCGGGCATCGCGGTTCGTTGACGGGTGCGATTCTGCAGCAGCAGCAGCAGGATTTGACGTTGAGATGGAAGAGTGTGGGCGTTTGCGGGAAATGTCTGTCGCTTGGGAGGCGCCGGCGTTGGTGATGTGGACGTCATTGGTGGCTACGAAGCCCGAGGCGGTTTTGGGAGTCGGGATTGCGCCTGAGGCGGCGAGTTCGGCGTCGCGGCGGTCGCGGATTGCTTTCGCTTTGAGGCGGGATTCTTCCTGCGGTGGGGATTCGTTCGTTTAGTGCTGGGGAGGTCCGAGGAAGACTGAGGATTTGAGGATTCATTGACTCACCATGCGACGGATTGCTGCTGGTGTTGGAGGGGTCCTGGCGGGCAGCGGCGCCGTTGCCGGGTTTGGCGGTGGTGTTGATGGGCGCACCATTGTGAATGTCTGGTTGGAAACAGTTGAGAGTATCTGAAGCGTCGTGGTGGTGTAGAAAGACGGTCGGGTATGGAGGATATAAGTGGGAGACGTGAATCTTCGTGCGCGCGGAGGGGCAACTTTTTGGAGAAAACGATTATGTCACTACGGAAGTCGCGAACGCACGTGCCTTGCTGCTGCTGTGACCGAGCCACACCGAAGTGGCAGGAGGGAACGGAACTGGCGGAGCTGTCAGACACGAATTGGAGCTAATAAAAAGTACCTTTGGGAGGCTACAGAGTAAGATAAGGTATCTTTGAAATAGTCATGGCAGAGATGGCGAAAACGAACAGAGTGCGGATTAATGAGCTGTATGTTGACGAGACTGAGCATCTACGCGACCAGTACGGAGTATTGCCGCTTCAATTTCGAGAGAATCGCATCATGCTGGCAAAATTTACTTCCCAGCCGTGCCAGCGTATCCCTTTATTGCCTCCAGGTGGGTATAGTAACATATCTGACCACCCTTGCACGCAACCAAAAAACGTCTCCTGTATGACCAATGGTGACCCCCTATTTTGATTTTGTATTTTGTTCACAGTACGACTGTCCGTTTTCCCCTAAGCACCAACTACGACGGGCGACGAGAGCGAGCAGACATTTACTCCTCCTTGGCACCACCGCGGCCGGCACGCTCGGCAGTCTCGATGGCTTTCTTGTCGCTGGCAGCGGGGCCGCTCTGGAGACCCTGCATGAAGCCGGCGGGCGCCTTGAAGGGGCGCTTGAGGTCGCCAGCGGCGGGCTGGCCAAAGACGTGGATCTTGACGAGGTTGCTCTCGAGGGCGCTCTTGAGGGGGATGATGGACTGGATCAGGAGAGGGTTGGTGTACTTCATGTAGATGTGCATGAAGGCCATCATGGCGATACCCATGGCCTGGGAGCGGAAGGCCTGCCGAAGCTGGGTGGTGTCGTAGGCGTGGATGGTGGTGGTGACGAGCTTGCCCTCCTCGGCGGATCCCATCGCTGGGGGCTCGACGTACTTGAGCGTGGTAAGGTCTACTGTCTGTCAGCAACTGCTTCGATAACCCTGTACGATTGCACGAAGTGAACGCACCCTTCTTCTTGTTAATCTGAGCTTGGACGTAGAGGTAGATGATGGCGATGATGATGTTGCTGGCAATGTAGCCGGCGCGGCACATGTTCAGTACGTTGGGGTCTTCGAATGGGACCTTGCGGGAGACCTGCACCATGCCGAGCATGATGATCAGGTTGGTGCTGCGGCATTGTCAGTAAAGGTATTCGACGTCGTTGCTGTAGGCGCGCAAGGAAACATTGAAATCAGAGATTTGCAATGCGATTCGGTGCGATGGATGGAAACGCAGAGGGGGCAACGTACATCTGAGGGCTGACCATTTTGGCGGTTTGCGACGGAACTAATGGGATTTTGATTGGGAATAATTGGAAAGAAGGACGAGGACAGCGAAGAACCTCGAGGTCGCAAGAGAGAGAGAGAGGGCTGGTTGGTTTAAGGTATTAATAGGAGAGCAGAGGAGGAGGCTGGCAGGATGCAGAGGCGAAGACGGCGCGGCGTGGAGTTGGCGAGTTTTTGTACGGTTTAGCGCGTGAGGGCGAGGGCGTCTTTGGGGGCGATGGGGAAGACACTCGGAGAGGGTGAGGTGGTCGAAACGGCGCCCGTCCAGTGGGTTGGATGTGTGTGTGTGTGTGTGTGCGGCCTGGCTGGGGGGTGGAGTTGGAGGAGGTGGAGGTACCCTTGGATGAGGGAGGTACCTTTTTAGTGTGCAGCACTGCAATTTAGATGGTGGTTTCCTGGGTAGGTACCTCCTGGCCTACCATAAAGGCGTGCTAAGTTCGGGGTCCAGCGGGCTGCGGGATGGCGAATTGCAAAATAGCACAATTTTTAGTCCAAAGCTCTGTCAGTTTCTGTAGCATTCCGCTGCACTCTCTTTGGTCCTTTTCGGGGTCATGCAAGGGTGTCTGCGCATGCGCGTGTTGCCTGTATCTGTACCTGGCGAGCCTCACCTCTATGATTTATCACATTGTTCAAGGTTCTCTCTTCCTCTGGTAACATTGTGTTAAACAAAATAGTCTGCCTGTTTGTGTGCCTCTCTATCGTCTCTCTGCAGCACATATGCAAGACGGCACATTGCAACTGTTGAGTTGCCTGAAGCTAAGGAAGGGTGCTAAGACTAACACAAAAACTACCCAAGGCAACATGCCACGCATTCAGTGGCTGGGAACTTGGAGAAAACGCCACCGGGGCCTTGAATTCTGACAAGTCCGATTCCCCGCGCTTGCACTTGGGACTTTCAGATGTGTGAGGTTCTTGTGAGATGCAGGCTCTTCTGACTTGTGGGATCATATAGGCAGGCGACTCTTGTTGAAGGCTCGGACTACGAGATCAGCGATGCCAATTCCAACAAAATAAGGTGAGAGGACACGTTCGTAAATTGCAACGTGGGGAATCCTGTCAGGTATATCCACCACCTGCCTGATTGAGACAGCTCACTTTTTGCCTCATCTTACAGCTGAGATTTGGTCATGCATCGCTGATAATCAACCAACACTAGCATCAGCTATCATTCACCTATCGCTTTGTGATTGACAACTACCCAATTCGTGATTGCCTCAACTACCAGCTGTTCTTGTCGTAAAAGTCAGTCACGAATCCACAACTACACCTGTATCACCACAAGTGCAACAGCAAATACGAATGAAACTGGGCTTTTCATATTCCAGATATGTACACCAGGGGCCAGGATGCCCACGATCAATATCTACATTGAGAATTTCGTCAGACTTCAGCAACCATGTCCACGGACAGGTAACTGCGTCTTCCGGCAACAACGCCGCCGTCAAAATCACGTGGCGCCGGCCGCATGCTCCACTTCCGTCGATATGCACCCCGTAAAAGGTACGTATCCACCCCGATGTCCGGAATAGCCTCAAATGAAGCTCTTGAGAATCGGGAGGTAAGTTCCGTATGCCTTTCCAGTCGTGGGCTCCATGGAGTACATGTAGTCCGCCCACCAAGGTCCAGCAGCCCACCAGAGCACCTGCATTGGCGATTGTTAGCGGCTATCAGCATAAGAGAAACGTTTGAAAATATAAACCACTTACACCTCTCCACTGCTCAGAGTTGTCCGCGAGGTGCTGGAGGGCACCCTTGACGGCAGTCTCGCACTGGGTGTTGACACCAGCGCCAATCTCGCCGAGAACACCCTGCTTGTTGTTGTCCTTGAGCCACTTGGTGGCAACGGCGAGGCGCTCGGCGCCAATGGTGCTGCTGACACAGGCCTCGTTGGTGCCGGAGCCGTCCGTGTCGAGGTACTGGTGCATCTCGTAAAAGAGAAGCTTGCCGGTCGAGTCGGACGGGTCCGTGAGGTTCTTGAGGGCGTCGCCGGAGCCGCTCTCGATCCAGTGCCACGCGCCAGAATACGAGTTGCCCTCGATGAAGATGTTCTGCTTCGTGGCGCCCGCCGCGCGGATGTTGGTGATGGCGGCCTGGTTCAGGTCGTGGACGAGCGTGTTGTCCATGTCGTGGTACTCGTTGTTGGTGTCAAAGATGACCTTGTCGTTGTCCTTGAAACGGGCGGCGACCGTCTTCCACCACGCACCAAAGTCGGCGGAGCTGGTGATGATGTTGCCGTAGTAGCGGCCGTAGTTGTGGGGGTCGATGACGGCGTAGGAGCCCTTGGAGGTGACGTCCTTGACGAGCTGCGGCCAAAGTATTAGGATACCTTACGTATGTCACAATCCGCAGGCTGCGTAAAAGACTTACATCCTCAAGACCAGAGAAGTAGGTCTCGTTGATCGTACCAGTCAACTTGTCGGGAATGATACGCTCCATCATCGTTCCGATACGGAAAGTGTTGAGGCCCTGGGCTCTAAGGGTCTAAAACCACCAAGTCAGCTACCTCATGGCATCATCGTCTCTGTGTTGCTCACATCAATGGCAGTCTTGTTGGGCCATGTGTACTCCTTGCCCAGCTGTCCGGGAAGGGTACCCTGACCGAACTCGCCACCGCTCTCGTTGACACCAGTGAAGAGGAACTTGCCGGCGCGCTTCTCCTTGGCGCCGTCAATGGGGGCCGCCAGGACCGATGCGACGGACGCAGCTCCGAGAGCAATGTTGGAAAACTTCATGATTCTTGATCGAAGAAAGGAACGAAAAGGGTTAGACTAGAAAAGAAGGTAAACAGGTCGGATGCAGTCCAAGCAAAAGCCAAGATCAGCCCTAGAGTGGCTCCGAGGTATGGCAGACTTTATATCCTCGTGGCCGGGATCCTCTCTCTCAGTCTTCCTCCTCTCCCTCATCTCCTCATTCGTCTCCTCTCTCATCCGTCTCTCGTTTACAGTTCAGTTCAGGGGGGTGGGACGGGATGGTAAAGATGGTACCGACACATGGACAATAGTGGACTGTCGACAGGAAAAGTTGCCTGTTACGAACGTTTGGGGGAGAATCACCAGGTCACCCCCCTACAATATCATGACGGAGTCCCTTGCTCCGTCCCATGTATAATGGCATGTATAATGGCAAAACACCACACGATTTGTGGGAAAAGAGGGAACGCAATCAACGAGGGGGGGCCGGTCACTTTGCTTCTCAAAGTCTAGTCTGGACACTCTGGAGCCCGTGGAAGCGGCGAGCCTCACCAAACTAAGCTTGCTTGGCATGGATGATGTGCCGCGTGGGGTAGTCCCCGGTAGGGGAGAGCACGATCTCGGGACCTGGACCTCCTAGTGCTGGTTCTGCTGGACCTCCTGGGACCTTGCAGGCGCCAGACTACGGTTCATGGTTCACATTTGATGCCGAGAGTGCCGAGCAATGCGGCTGCTTCGTACAGTCGTACAGTTGGGGAGCTTTCGTTTGCCGCCTGAATTAGATTGCGTGCAGGCCTAGTCTGAAGTTGTTTGGCTACACGGCATCATCATCGAAGGGGGATCGGGGATAATCTGGCAGGCAATTGAGTCGAGTGGCGGAGGGTGACATGCTCCGGTATTTGCGCAAATTTCCCGCGGGTGACAAGTGCCGGCATGAGAGACAAGAAAAGCAAAGTGCGACGCAACAGTAGACAGAAAGAGACTGACAAGTCGGACTCGCGGTTCGCTAACAGGCTTTGAAGTGTCGTTGGTCCCAAAGGGGGGGAATAAAGTTGGCTGTTTCAAGTCGCCGGGGGAATTCCCTCCGCGTGATCGCTGGTATAGCACCTGGAATTAAGGGATCGCCAAACCCCACAATGATCATCAAGATGGGACTTGAGAGCTGCGAGGGGGGCCAAATTGAGCCGCGAACTCGGGACGGCGGCGCGAGAAGGTTACAAATAGAGGATGTGGCTGTTCAAGGAGACGGCTGGCAGAGGAGGGTGATGTAAGTAGGCTTATAGAGTACGGAGTACAATGACGTGATATAAAGGACATGAGATCAGGGGAACAAGCCGTTCAAGCCAGAATCACTAGACTTGTGGCCGGCGGACCTCTCTCAGTAGACTTTGGGAGTTGGCGGCCAGCAGGGAGATCCTTGGATGCTGCACTGTTGAAAAACTTTGGACTGAGTCGTTTCAACAGAGTTTGCGGTTGAGGAAACAAGTTGATCGATAGCTCTGCACACTCTGCTTTACCGTCGCCGTTGCCAACTGAAACAGTATGGAACGGCCTTCCGAGCGTGCACTGAGAAGCAGAACAGAAAAGTACGAAGGCCATAATCTGGAAAGCCTCTCTCCATCTTTGCTATCTCCACGTGAAACTTGAAATCATTTGGGGACTTTAGGTAGAGGGAGGAACGGATACTATTGGATTTAGTAACTCTGGCTCAAGTTACCTGCGCCCATCAGTGACATTGGTGGAGAAGTTGTCGCTGCGTGCAGCGAACTATGATTAGCTAAGCCGGTATCTTATAGTCGGGTCCGAAGCACGGAGCACCGGCAGTTCACGTGACTCAACCGAATTCTGGAAGCTCGGAAATTCTTCCCGCGTGGCATCGCGACAGCCCAGAAGTGACTTGGAGGTGGAAGTAGCTATCAATCCCGTATCGCAAAAGGAGTCGCCAAAATGCAGCCAACACGACACCTCCTGAAGCGATCCGTGTGGAAAGGTAAGTCTCAGATACGTCATGTCGGATCGAACCTGGTGAACTGACAATTCGTTTATAGGACCTCACATTGTCCCGTAAGGACTCCCTCCCCTCCGCGAACACCCCTCAATCGAACCGGCCTCGAGTCTGACCTTGACGCAAATAGTCTCCCCATCGTGCGCCCCGCCCCCGGACAGAAGGTTGTACCCATCCGGACGCAGGCCCGTTCCGCCACGATCCTGCCCAACTTTGTCGGCCTCAAGTTCCAGGTTTACAACGGCAAGGCGTACATTGACGTGACGATTACGGAAGACATGGTCGGTCACAAGCTGGGAGAATTCTCGCCGTACGTTGGAACCATATTGGAGATGTTGAGGTTCTTAGGCGCTAACATTTGGCAGCACGAGAAAGCCCTTCATCTGGTCCAGGATGTAATAGGCGGCGACGGTCTTGGGATTTCAAAAGTTCATCAGCATGCGGACGGCGTCTGTCAGGGAGTGGAGAAAACATTTGTACAACAATGTCAAGATACCAGCGATATATACTGTAGCATAAGAATTTGGGGCCTTGTGCCGTTGACGATCCTCTGCTAGCCGAATGGATGTCCATATCGTAAACTTTCGAGCGCCTCTAACGTAGTGCTCGTCCAAAGCCGAACCTCCCGGTCATGTGAAACCCCGTTGACGCCATACCCAAGTCCGCCCAACGCCGTGGTATATGCACACCAGCCCAAAGAAATATTGGCAGCTCCCAGCTGCTCTGACCAACCTCCCTTATCGATAAAATTCGCTTCTCTTGACGTTGACTCCGTACTCGCCGACAGCCATGCCGAGATCCTCCATGGTAAGAACGGTCCTGTTCTGGCTGCCGCCCTGTCCACCACCGCCGTAGCCAGGTCTCTGAATACCAAGAGGTCCTCCGCGACTTTGGTCTTTTGCGCCGGCTGGACCTGTGGGTTGGCCCGGGATGGGGAATCCCGCCGCAGCACCGAGGTTGCCCATGGGGTTATTGGCGTTGGAGTTTGAGGCGCGAATGCGGCTGTACTGATATGCGTCGGCAGAGATATCGGCTATGAACTTTTGCGTTGCGAGGGCGAGCAGGCGCGCCAGGCGCGGGTCGGTTTGCGGTGGTGGGGGGAGGCCGGCCTTGGTCATGTAGTAGTTTGTGACTGCATCAGGGATCTAAGCAGGTGAAAGCTGTCAGTCGGTATTCGATCCCCTGCAAATTGTTGTTGAGACTTACAATGGGAGCATAGTCGTCCATCTTGGTCAAGAACTCGCGAAGAGACATGTCCTTGCGGGTAATGGCCTTGGGCTCTGGGCCAGGCGCAACTGCCTCGGGGACAGCCGCGGCATCAGCTGGGGCGGCGGCGGCATCGGTCGTCGTCTCTTGCGTGTTGGGCGCGGTGGGCGCCTGCTCGGCAGTCTCTGGTGCAGTCGTCGACATTGTGATCGCGGCGCGTGAAGAGCAGAGGTATTGGTGATAATGCCGGATAGAAGGAAATCGAGTCAAGAGCGCGCGGTACCACGAGGCTGATGAGGCTGGTGATGTAAGGTGAGGTTCGCCTTGCGCGAGACGCGGGAGTGGCGTCAGTGTCACGTGTCGCGCAGCTGAGCCACTTTTGCAACCGTAGACAGGTACCTTCCACGGTCCACCTTCTCACCTTCGCGGTTCTCCACAGCCAAGGTCAGCACCTCTGCTACTCTGCATCCGTATTCACTACTCCGTACGCAGTACCTTTTGGTCTGTGCACTTGAATTCCAGCGTCTGATTTAAGCTTCAACAGGGGTACCACACACGATCATGGCGGTGCTACAGGCAAAGTGGCGGTTACGGAGCCATCCATATTACGGGCAAATGACTAGCTTTCTAAACATCAAACTACACACTACTTATTACTGGGTGTGTCAAGACGGGAAAATACTGCGTACGGAAAGAAGTGGTTTACCGAGCTTTCAATTTAACAACCGGTAAAGACCTGACGGGTCTCGCCGACACTCCGCTAGCATCTGTCTTTCTGCCAGCCCCCTAATCGCTCTTCATGAAATAGCAACTCCCCTACCTTGATCAAAGCACCAAAGCTTACGGCCACCTAAGGTCAAAGACTTTGTAGCATGGCAATCACTGTGATCGTATCGCTAAGTTGGGTTACGATCTGGACCAAGGTCCGTACTAGCTCTTCAAGTACCGAGGAACATGGCTCGAAACCCGCGTAGGCTCTGCCCAGCTATACGTGTGATCGTACGGGCAATTATATAGAGAAGCATCTGAGGAATTTTTGTGCAAGGGGACGCTACCAAGATTGATAACCGAGGATGAAGCATGCTCCTGGAGTCCGCAGTATGGGGTCGCCGTGACTCGTTAACCCAGCCAACCTGCAATCTCATATAAGAAGCTTTGCTTGATATATGAACCGTATCTTGGGCTCACCTATGTGCATGGAAAGGCTGGAACCGGGCGCAGTAATTCGGGCGTTTTCGTTGTCTTCGATACCGAATTTCGGTCACCGGGAGGTATTTGTCGGCCGTCTTTTCTACGAAGTTGATCATTAATCGAAGTCTTGGCACATGGGCTTCTCCATCGGTGACGGGGTGATATTTCCATCTTCAGGTTTGTCAAGAAATATGGGTCGCCTCCTCAAGAGTACACATAAATGTTGCAAAAGCCCAGCATCTCTTCTTACTTAAGGTCGATTGCTTAGTTCATCTTAACCCAACATAACAGTCGAATATCCAAAATCTATCGAAATGCAATTCCCTTCATCTACTGCCGTTCTCGCTCTTTTCGGCCTTCTTGCCTCTCAGGCAGTAGCTCAGCAGGTTGTAAGTGAACATGCAATGCCCAACTGAGACTTGACTGAAGAGGAACCCGCTGATACCCCATGCTCGATAGGAGTGCAACTGTACATGAATACTTTGACTTTTCCCTCAATGGACTCTCACTGATGTCATACAGCTTGCATAGCGGCGTGCGAAAGAAGGCCTGGCGTATGCTGGGGTGGAGACAACGTTGGCTACTGCAAGAACCTCTGTGGTCCAAACTGCCCCTGTACATTCTAGAGGATGAATCATTGGGTTTATCGCTGGGTGCACAAGTCATTGAAACCTGACTAGATCCTTAGAAAGAATCAACAATCTAGTATACTATCACTGTTCGATGAAGGCAGTACTGAGCTCTCGTTCTTGCTTGCACCGTGCTGGTATTCGAAGTTGACCATAACCAGGACGGTGATCTCTAACGTACAGCACCGCGCCAGTGATATCGTTGTCTGATTAATCAGAAACACTGTCTTTTGACTTCAGTAGCTAAACAGAAGCGTGGTGTGGTTGCCTGTGCGCAGTAGTCTTCGGTTCTCGTTCATCAGCATCCATCTCAGAATCCAGGCCATGACCGCGGCTGCCACGGAGAATGCAGCGCTGGACAGCATAGCCGTGGTATACCGAGGTGCGTCTGATTCTGGCCAGAGATACTGAAAACAGTCAGGGAGGTTGCCAAGAATCATTCGAGATGGAATAGAGAGGCGGTGACTTACTGGGGTGTAAATAGAACCGATGGTGGCGATGGTGTTAACCAAGGCGAGGGAAACTGCTTTCTTCTCCCTCGTTTGGCCACAGGTGCTTGAGACCCAGCCGAGAATGATAGAGTTACATGCATAGACACCGCTTGCAAAGGTGCACATAGCAAAGTACCTCGCACCGACATTCAAAGTACTACAAGCTAGCACGAAGCCAAAAACCGCGACAGCTTTGGCAATGGTAATGTGCCAGACTCGTTCGTTGAAGTGACCTGACGATATTCGTCAGTAGTGCGCACGTACGATTGCTCAATGACCTCACCTGAGCTAGCAGCCCATGATATGGTTGCAATACCGGAGATGATGTAGGGGGGGCATGTTAAGGCGAGCGTTACGTTTCGGCCGAAACCCAGCGTTTCGACAATAGTTGGGAAGAAGTTCTTGTAACCCGATGCGCTAAGATGCAAATGCTGCATAGTCACCAGAACCCAAAGACGCGGATCCCGAATGGCTTCAGAAAGACCGGCCCAAGTGCTGGTATTCGCTTGAAGTTGGACTGTATCAGCTGCAACTCGGGACTGCGCCAGCTTTCTCTCCTCTTCACTGAGCCAGCGAGTGTCGAGAGGTTGGTCAGGCAACAGAAAGGCCGATGAAACCGAAACGATAAAGCTGATGATGCCTTGAAGTATGAACAACCATCGCCATCCGCTTAGGCCAGCCACCTGGTCCATTTGGAAGACTCCTATGGCTATGAGACCAGCAAAAGCAGTGCCACATATGTTAGCTGTGAAGAGTATGGAAATTCGTGTTGCAATCTCCTTTCTGGTGTAGAAGATTCCTAGCAGATACAGAGCGCCGGGGTAGAACGGCGCTTCCGTGATGCCAAGGAAGAATCGAGTCAAAAGCAGGCCCTTAAAGTCTTTCGTCAAACCTGTCACGGTGCTGACTATTGACCAAAGGGCCATAGCTGAAGCCATGAACCGTGAGGGCCTGACTCGTGTTATCAGCATGTCTGTTGATCTTTGTCAAATTCCGCCTGGAAGAAAAAGGGGGATTAGACCGCACTACTCGGAATTTGTCCTAGGATATATCCCACAAAGAGTATGGAAACACAGGTCTGGTATTCAACCGAGGTCAGACTAAGCTCCTCCTCGATGCCATCTAAACGGGCTACGGTAACGGCGTTTCGATCGAGGTAACTATCGTGAAGATGGTCAGGAAGAGTTTCTGCTTGAGCGCACGCCTACTGGTACGCTTACTTGAACCAGTACTGATAAGATAATACAACGATCAGCGTTCATTGTGAGATTTTTACACTAGACCATGAGTACGGTGTACCAACCATAATCCAAAGAACTGGCAAGATGATCCAGTCCAACTTCCGTACCAATCTTTTTTCAGCCGGGATTAGGCTCCCGTAGATTCCCGCGGGATCAGTCTCTGATGTGTCGATATGGGATTTCGGTACCGCCCTCAACTCCAGATGCTGACATAGGGCAACTTCATCTACTTTGGGTGCAGATGTAGACGCGAGCGCCTCAAGATGAGGCTGTTTGGAAGTGGCCATGTCGAATATTCCCTGATGGAAAAGGTATACATACGTATCCGGATATGGAATAATAGCTCCCAGACTCTCAGTTGAATAATTGTCGGGACTGCCAAAGAATCCCTAGTCCCCCTTCTTATATAGAACACGTATCAACGAGGTAGTTGCACTCCAGAGTATCTAAGGGATTGCCCAGGTTTCCCCGCATTATCCTGCGTTAGTACACCCGCTCGCTAGTGTACATGTATGTCTTCGTGACATGTTTTGAAAGATCTATGGAACGCTTAGCCGGGAACGCGTAGTTTAGCCACGCCAATGATGGGCTTTTTGAGGCGACAAAAGGCTCTACGATGGCTGGGCGCAGCTCAGCGGACTAGGTAATACGGGTGCCGACAAGGCGACGGAGAATCTTGGACACTCCTGGCAAGATTTAACGGACATCGACGGACTAACGCGGCTTGACACGGAAAGTCACGGATGCCTTGTAAATTGTAATAGCTGACACTAAAGCATGCGGAGATCACTGTGACATTTTTTCAGACGGATGGTTCACGTATAAGCTGTTTGGCCGTGTATCTCTAACTGATATCTGGGAGGTTCCATAGAAAGTTGAGTGAGTCGATGTCGAACCCCTGGTAAAGCTGATCTGTGTTGTCACTGAAAGGAGCAATGCTGGAGTCAAATTGCAGAGCCCGCCAGATCCCGTTCTGATCCGTAGACACGCCATCGTTGGTACTTTGATCAGGCGGAAGAGTTGGCAGCGTGAGTCCAAATCCACTCAGGCTGTCTTGGGTATCGTTGAGCGCTCTCTGGGGTACAGATACAACGAAGAGATTTGACTTCAGGAATTTGGTATGTTGCTCAATGAGATGGGCGTATCTCAGTGCAAAATCCATGTCGTCGGGCGGGTACCTTCCCAACGCGGTCACACATCGATCTAACGTCCGTAGGGCTGAAGGAGCATCTGTCGCAGGTGATCCGAGACTGAGGGCCTTTAACAAGAAGACGGATGCAGATATCACGCTGATCCTGACACTTGCTGGCGCATATGCAAGATGTGACTGAAAAGATGTCCGAGTGGCAATGCGTAGCACTTCACTGCTATCCGACACAACCTCTTGCAGAAATCTAGCATCCTGGGCCGTCATATAGCCGGCTAGACTGTCCTTCTCAATTCCATGTGCTCTGGCTGTCGCAGCTCTTCGTACGACTGCCTGTATTGATATGGCACCTATGCAAGCTCTAATGTGGTAGTACTCGATAGATAGTGATGTTCTTAACAGCCCAGCTATGATGAACATCCATTTTAGCCATCTGAAGTGTTGTGGGGATGGATCAACAAACCTTTGCAGTCTGCATCAAATGAGACCTTCCAGTTGCTAAGAGAGCTCAGGAAATGATCCAACAGATCTGGGTAGCCATCGCTCTGAAGTAAGCCTTCCAAATGTTCCACAGATTGGAAGAACATTGACGAAGCTACTTTTGAGAGACGGGTGAACTCAAGGTAGATATCCATGTACGATGCCCATGAGGCCTGTGAAGAATGGTCCATGTCTTTCATCGAAGATCTCGAGGCTGCAATGGACACACTCTCGGGGAAGACGGAGCTATACCCAAGTCTCGTTGCGGTTTGAGTCATGTAGGCATAAAGCAGCTTTCGAGCTCGAAACTTGCGACAATCTGCAACCTTTGACGCCGTATAGTCTGCGCGTTGACCGCTTGATAATATTCCAAGCTCGTAGGCAAGATTCGTCGCAAGGCCCAGGAGCATCCACGACATCCTGCTCGCTCTTTTCGCAGGCTCAAAAACATCCTTGCGCCAACGGAGGAGGGGTTCCTCATCGTTAGTTCGTCTCCGGTTCTCTCGGTCGTAATCCAGATCGATCAGCATAGCATCCCAGCCCTCTGTATCCGGAGGGAAATGAATGGCTCGAGGGTGCCAGTCGGAGATGAGCAGCAGACTCTCGATTGTGCCGATTATTCTCATCTTGGCGGTGGAAATCTTTTCTTGACCCAGAATAATGCGTTTGATCATTAGCTCACAAAATTGCCAAAGTCGGTTATGTATCAACTGACTCCTGGAAATGCCGCCTGCTCCCGGCAATAGGAAGAATCGAGATGAAATCATTAGGATAGTGCAACATAACATGGATTCTTCATAAACGAGGCTTGAGTGAGCATTGTGGTTCCGGAATTGGTCGACGATGATAGGAGATAGTGGAGAGAGATATTTGAAGAAACTAGTCGATGTGAGTGAGAATTGGCTGCACTGAGCCCAAAGAGTTGAACCTTACAGATCGATGTACGTGACGGCTTCTTGCGATGTGAACCAGCCCTGTCTGACGAATCTGCACTTGTCCCACATATCGAGGGTATCGTCGCCTGGTTCAGATAGAGCCTGAATGACAAAACCCACCCCGATCTGACCTCCTGTTTGTTCTCTGGCGGGTACAGCAACGGGAACATCCTGCACGGCGTGTGTTGGCGGTGCTGAAGGGGGACCAGAGGATGGTGATACTGTAGCATGGTGAAGTATATTTGCGGCGTCGGACAGCACATCAAGAGCATCATTAGAGCCAGTCACAAGACTGGAGACAACCCGTTCTGAAAGTGAACTATCACGAAGAGAACTTTGACGCCACCCGCTTCTAAGGTCTTGGTTGACTGCTCTAGATAGAGGGGCCGCTGATGGCATGTTTTCTTGTACTGGTGTATCAACGTCTTGTGGTGACTTGGCTCGACTGACGCTAGCAGGCTGCGGCGTGATAGCATGCTCAGCCGGCCGGTTACTTTTCCAATTTGGCGGATCCCTGTGCTTCGAGGTTCTCGGACGTCGATCGAATCGACAATCGCGATGCTCACGTTTGCATTTGGCGCAAGGGGGCTCACCTCCCATAATGCATCTCACTTTGCGAGACCTACAGGTGTCGCAAGCAACGTATGTCCGCTTGAATCGTGGTGATCCGACTGAGGACGGCCCTGTGATGGCCTTATTTCCCGGCTCATCGCTCATGGTGAGTCAAGTCAAGCAACAAGCATTAAGTCAGGATAGGAGATTCGACTGGGTGCTGGACAAGTCAGCCCCGAACATCCCAATCATTCATGAAATGTTGCTTGTCATCTTCTCTTACCCCTACTCAATGAGCCTATTGGCAGATTCAGGATACAAAAACGGGTGTCCGCTCTCGATGCTGGTGGTCTGGAGGTTTGGTGAAGCGAGGGTAACAACTGCCGTAGAACCCCGCTCCGATCCGCTAGATAGCGCCAATGCCCGTGACAGTCCGTGATTATCCGCTTCGGTCCGTTTTCGCTGTCTGCGCTGACATCACCCGAACTTTGCTCTTCTCGGCACTCGGAAATACTGTTCCATCGGACAGTGCGATTCGGGCACAAGTCGAGTGTCACACGGCGAGCTTCTCATCGTTTGAGGCTTCGAAAATTGGTCTGACTGTGAATGCTACAAGTCTTTCACTCCGATAACCGGAGCTCTAAGAGGTGCTGCATAGATGGTGGTGAGGTGTGGGAGTTTGTGTATATAAGCTAGGAAAATCGCTTGACGAAGAGAATCATGCAAGCTTGACAACAATATCAATATCGATAGCCTGCTAGGTACCAAGAAGTCTCATATCAAACGATTCCCCACAGTCAAAATGTCTAGGTCCATCGTCAACACCACTCCCTACCCGTTTCACTTCGACGCAAGCAATGGTCCGACCATCGATAGAAGCGACAAGAAAGCAATACTGAAACTAGATAATTGTCGTGGAGGGATTCCGTCCCTCCAGGCAACCAAGATTCGAGCCATGATGCAAGAGGCGCACGAAGACCCTTCCAAGATCCTTGCTCACGTATGCAGCTACGATGCCTTGAGTTCAAGACTTTGTGAAGAGGCTGGCTTCCCTCTGGTCTTCCTGGCTGGGTATGCCATGGCTTCTGCTTTTGGCCTCCCAGATACTGGATACATAGCTTTCCAGGAAGTTGCTGCAAAGGTTCAGGAAGTTGTCAGAGAAGTCAAAGTTCCCGTCCTTGTGGATGGTGATACTGGATACGGCGGCCCGATGAATGTGAAGAGGACCGTTGAGGGGTAAGCTTGATTTTCGCCCACCTGGAAACCAATTTGGTGATCATGCTGACTGTATCTACGTAGATTTGCGGCCGCAGGAGCTGCTGGCATCATGATAGAGGACCAGTCTTGGCCAAAAAGTATGACCCAACATCACCGGTGATGAAGAAATTGAATATATCTAAAAGTTCTTCAGGATGCGGCCACACTGCTGGCAAGAGCGTGGTCTGTAGAAGCGAGGCTTACGCCCGATGGCAGGCCGCAGTTGATGCCAGAGACGAAGGGGTGGACATGTGGATCATGGCTCGGACCGATAGTCTCATCCACGGATACGACGAAGCTCTCACCAGAGCTCGGAAGGCGATTGAGATTGGAGTGGATGCCGTCTTTGTTGAGGCGCTCCCCGATCGCGAGACCATGGAACGCCTGAGAAACGATCTCGACTTCCCTGTCTTTGCCAACATCATTGAGGGTGGTAAGACGGAGAACTTGTCTGCGCAAGACCTGGGCAAGCTCGGGTACTGCGGAGTTGCATACCCGTGGACTTTGGTTGCCGCAAAATTGAAGAGTATTCGCGAGGCTTTAGAGGCGTTGAAAGGTTCCTTCCTCGTGGGAAAGCCCCCGACGATTCTGTCCTACGCTGAGGTTTGCGAGGGGGTCGGTTTCAACAAGTACTTCAAGCTTGAGGAGCGCTACCAATATGAGGGGCGCACGAATGGAGCAAATGGCCACCAGTGGAAGGAATGAGAGATGTTCTCGGCTTCCTGAATCCACGGTCGATATCTTTTATGGAATAGTTAGCGAACTCCCTTTGACCCTGCCTTAACATCGGTTGCCTTCGAAAATGACCTACCAAGAGCAAAACCTGTATGTTTCGTTATTCTCAGCAATGTGCATGGTGCACTGCTGTGTTGCGCGCAACCTTGGCAATTAACATTCGACACTGGCCTACTATCGACACAGGTGCGAGTGACCGATAGTTCTCTCAATCGAGAAATTGCAGTAGTCTTGAGCCGGTTGCAAGCCATATTGTGGCTTGCCAACAACTCCCGGCAACCGTTGGCATTGAAGTCAAGGTATTGTATACGTACTTCCAATCCAGGTCCATCTGACTTATGTGTGAGTTGAGCTGTACACCAGTCAATACTGGAAATGATACAGATATTCACAGGTTTCATCCAAGAAGATACATGTAAAACCTGGGCGAGACCTCAACAAGAATGGTTCGAGCAGTGTGACAGGTGAGATAAGCACTTACCAGTCTGCCTGGAGGCCCATCATTGTGTTTGCGACTTCAATCGGTCGTGGGATACGGCCGTCGCGGCTCAGCCGGCCCAAGCAGTCGAGAGCGAATCGCCGGGCGTCTGGGGGCGTGATGGATATCTCAGCAATGACCGATAATGGCCAGATCAAGCATCTCGCCGTCACGGAAAATCGGTCTTCCGTTGTCTCTAGATATTCGCCACAACTGGCGAGTACCTCGACCACCAGAGTTGACATTTTCCGCGTCGCGGCCTCCTGCATGGCAAAGTAGCCTACACTGGCTGATGTCGGCCCCTGAGCGAGGATTAAGGATGCCTGCATCCAGATAAGGTCGTTGAGAAACATGCGAATGATCCTTAAGGAGTTCCAGTACCGCAACGCTCGAAGGGAAGGATAGCGGAAAGATATTCCCTTGTATGTCATTGGTGCCTTCTCATACGGGTTCCTTGCCGTGAACCTCCACTCTGCCGAGACTTCCTGCCCAAGCTTCGCTGTCGCCGCGTCCAGATCCAGAGCTTCGACAAGAACCTCATGTCTCTCTGAGTCCTCCAAATAGGCTATTCTTGACCGTAGCATGGCGACCCTGTCGAGAATAGGGGTGACTCTGAGGAAGGGATCGTTGTGATCAAGATACGGCTGCGCATCATCGTAAAGCGTTATGAATCGGGTCGGGACAGGTGTTTTACTGTGCGCGCAACTCGTGCGGATGTTATTCGCAGAGTGAACAAAAAGCTTGCGGCCGAGGGGGGTCTCGAATTGCTGACTTCCACGCAGGCGTAACAACTCTACGGATCCAAGCGTGTGCTGGTTCCAGCTATCCATAGACTGCTGGCCGGAAAAGACGATGGCCTCGAACAGTCCCAGGAGCAGAACGGCAGCTAGAGTGCTATCCTCGACGGCAAGTTTCGGAGAGCTAAGTGCTTGATTCGTTTGACATAGTGCGCTGGCGTATTGGACTCTAGCCTGCTTCATGAGTTTTGGATCCGATATCTTCAGCGACAGACTTGCAAAGCTGGCAGCCAGTATTGACGCTGACATGGCATCGTTTCCTGTCAATCCATAAGGGCAGAGTTCAGGTAGATAATCAAATGGCGAAGTCGCTATGTAGTCGGTCATGAAATAAGTGCGTGCTAAATCCTTGATAGGCGACGAGATTGTTCGATAGCGAACCACCTCACCGTCGGACGGTGGACTTGAGGACGATGAACTTGATGGAGACCAGTGATTGACCAAAGCCCCAACAGCTTGCCTTGGTGTGGCCGCTATGGTTGGAGTACCGCTCGAACCTGCATGTTGCTTCTGCGCATCTGCTTCCGCCACTGATTTCGATTGCTGCTTCGTTTTGGCGGGCAAACGCCTCCTTGGTTTCCTGTTCTGGACCTTAAAAGCAGCGTTGGCGGTTTCGTCTCTAAAGTAGAATTCCGAAGGATCCCTGTAGCCGGGGCAAACTATCTGCTTCCGGGAGCACTGGGTACATCCGGGCTGCAGGCGATCACACTGCAGAACGAGAACGGAAAGAGACAAATGTCAGCCTTGGCTCATATCCGAAGAGTGTGGTTCATGTTGGTTGTTATAACGCGCTGGACAACAGCACACAGAAGTGTGCGTGCCGTGGTGTCGTACAGACCGCCAGAGGGACTGACGGGTCGAGGCTCGGGGCTGAAGATACGAGCGGACCAGTCGGAGGGGGGATTTAGGAACAAGATGGAGTACGAACCCTGAGTCTTCCCTTGCGACAGGGGTAGCACGCCTCTGACGGCCGGCCCAAGAAGACCATTCTCAGTTTTCGGTTGGACTTGGGGAAACGAATTGTGTCGGACGGTGGTGCGTAGGGGCCGAGACACACTGCAGCAACCCTCAAGAGAGACACACTGGCGATATCTTGAGGCAGATGGAGATGTGGTGTCGATACTTTCCTGATTGTGGCTGTGTTTGGGGGCCATCATTAACGTTGAAAGACCGTCGGGATACGGCCGGAAAAGCGGCATAAAGTCGTACATCTTGGCATTGTCGAAACACGATCCCCATTTGGTATGGTCGCGCTTTATGAACAAGCACAACTGGAATTCAGTCTTCACAACTCCACATTTTAAGGCTTGTTTTCAGTTGGCGCAACGGACAATTCAGCTGGAACGCGAAGTTGCGGGGTCCAAAGACGGTCAATAAGGAATTAAATTTACGCCAAGCTCCTATCTACCGCGCAGAGGACCAAACGCCATCCTAGCAGTCAAGCACTGCTCTCGGGAGACAACCAAGACATTTTTTCTCCTTCTTTCTACAGAGATATAAAGAAAAGAAAAACACGGTAATTACAAGCAAAAATCTCAAAAGCCCAGAGAAGCAAGCAAGCCTGCTTGCGAGTCCCTCGTCGGATGCTGAAGAAGTTGCTCAAGATCGAGGAACACGTCCAGGCTTTCATATATGCCCTTCAAAGCCACAGCGACGAGGTTGTCATTCCACACCTCGAACATGGAGGTAGGGGTTTCTTCTGACGATGTGTCTCGGGAATGAGCCTTTTGCAGCAAGCTCCACGCCTGGTTGACGACGGCACGTGCATGCTCGTCAGGACTCTGCATGTCGGAAGACGCGACAGACTCATCGTCATTGCCAGATGGGCCGCCCGGCAAGAGTGGCGCATTGTTCGTCCTCGTCTTCTGGCTTCGAGTGTCAGGAAGCGGTGCTTCCGAGTCCCAGTGGTGGCCGAAGTGCTCAATAGCGACACACAGTGCCTGCAGAAGAGTTTCGGCGGTGTTGTGGTTGATCGTATTGAGGGCGTGGGTAAGCTCAATACTCAAAAGGCCCTCCGAGGGGCGGGAAGTCGTGATGATCCAGATAGCAGCAGCATTCGAGGTACCTCCCTTGGCGCTCAATTCAAAAGGCAGGTCAGGCGTTGTCTCGTTCAGCTCGGCGGCCAATGGGATATTCTGGTGCTGGACGATGGACGCGCCCGCGAAGGAGGTCCGGGCTGGCCAAGACGTGGCTCCCGTGATGATGCGACGGAATCCAACGTGCTCATGCTCCATGCTCTTGGTGTGCTGAGCGTGGACGGCTTGCAGGAAAGTGCGCGTGCTGGTATTCTTCAAGATGTTGTTGACGCGGACAGGAGACAGATTGACGCAAGGTCCCACCACAGACTCGATTCCAGGGACCGGAGCGAAGCGACCAGACACAAGGCAACCAAAGACAACGTCAGATAGACTCGAGTGCTGGGCAAGGACGATGGCCCAGGCGGCTTTGAGAACGCTAGCGAAGGTCACGCTGGCCTGAGAAAGATTTGGCAAGGTCACAAGTCGAGTAATGTGACCCTCAATTCCGTCATTGGCGGTGATGGCAGCAGGGGTAATGACTGGAGTCATTTGCGAGTTGTCAAGGAGGCGTCGCCAGTATGACAAGGACTGTCGAGAAGGAAGAGCCTGGATACTGGAAGAGAACTTGGCGAATGAGACTTCGGGAGCTAGCTCACTGCGCTTCAGAGCCTGAGAAAGCGTCTGAAGGAGAAGTGGGAAGGACAGACCGTCGTAGTGGGTGTGAGCAAGTCTCATGACAAGTTGGGTTTGCGAGGCGGACTCGACGATGAAGAACTTGGTAGGAATCTCATCGGAACCCAAGCGACGAGCCTCGTCAGTCTCGATCAAGCGTGTCGTGAAGGAGACAACGTCATCCGAAGTGACGCGGAAGAACTCGAAAGCGGGCTGGAAGGAGGATTCCGAAGCAGCAAGCTGCCAGAGTCGGCCGTTGGCGAGCTTGAGCTTAGTGCGAAGGATCGAATGGTGCTGAACCAGTTGTGTGCAAGCGTTGCGGATGCGTTCATGACTGAAGCGATCGAGGAAGCGGAGTACGAAGTAGTTCACGAAGCCGCGGTTTCGGAGCTGAGAGAACTCGAATGCAAGAGCCTGGAAGTCTGACGCGGGTGTGATGTGATACTCGGCTGGACTGCTTGAAGAAGTCTGTGTCATGGAAGACACTTCGGTATTAATGGCGATGTCGGCGATGGCAACTTGCAGGGCCTCACCATCATCAGTATGCTCAGCGTCTGGGGTGAGATCTTGACTACCGCCAAGATCTGACCACTCATCTGTCGAGGACGAACCATCTGTGCGATCTTCATCCCCTTGGAGATGGCGACACAAACTGGTCAAGACGGGATACTTGAAGACATCAGAGACACGGAGCGTGAGACCGCCCTCAGCCAAGATTGGCACGAGGCGCATAGCCGTGATGGAATCACCCCCAAGACGGAAGAAGCTGTCCCGGATGCCAATTTTACTCGTATCAAGTCCAAGGACCTGTGCCCAGGCAGACACCATGCTCTTCTCTAGAGAAGAGCGAGGAGCTTCTTTGACACCTTGAACGCCACGAAGAAGTTCCAATTGCTCGACAGTAACATCTGCGACGATGGCCTGTAGCCTGCGGCGATCGACCTTGCTCGACGAGGTGAGCGGGATTGCGTCAAGAGGGATATAGAGCGTTGGAACCATGTACAGCGGCACTGCGTGAGACATCTCCACGGTTGCCTTCGACCAAGATTGAGCGAAGGCCTTGACTGCTTTGCTGTCGAGTGGGAGCATGGATCCAAGGGAGTTGCCCGACGCCTTACTGCTCGAAGGAACGACAAATGCAACCAAGGCCATGGAGTCGTTCTTCTGCTGGGGGAAGCTAACGATATCGGCGACGATGTGGCACTCAGGCATAGCGCGACGCATATGATGTTCAACTTCGCTGAGCTCAATGCGCTGGCCCCTGAGCTTGGCTTGGTTGTCCTTTCGGCCAATGAACAAGATGCCACCATCTGAGTCGTATCTTACAATGTCGCCGGTCTTATAGAAGCGTCTGGCCCTACTGCCAGGATTGGGGAAAGCTCGAGTCCAGGCAAGGTCCTGCACGAAGGCGGCGCGGGTCTTCTCTTCCTGATGAAGATACCCGCGAGCAAGACAAGGTCCCTCAATGAGCAGCTCTCCAGGCGCGCCAACGGGTGCCAGCTTGTTCGGATCTTCGGGGTCCACAATCCAGCAGATACAACCAACACCTCTTCCAATGCGTCCAGGCTTGTGATTGTTGGACTCCAAGACGCACACAACGGTGCACTCGGTCGGGCCATAACCGTTACTGACACGGCGGCCCTCCCATCGCTGAATATCTGAGCTTGTCACAACCTCAGCACCCAGTGCAATAGCCTTGATAGCCGGGACCTCCTTGGGACGAAGTAGAGAAGCAACTCGGGGGGAGAGAGCAGCGAAGTCGACGCCATACTTCCTGACTGCTGCATTCAGATCTTCTGAAGCTTCCTCCGGCGATGGAATGCAGACACAAGCCCCAGCGAGCAGTGTGCCAAGTACCTCGAGCACAGAGGCGTCGAAAGTGTAGGAGGCGAATTGCAAGACTCGACTCTCGGAAGTGATTCCCATGGCGGAGCCGTGAGCCAAAGTGCTGGAAGCTGTAGCAGAATGAGACACCATCACTCCCTTTGGCACACCTGTGCTGCCAGACGTGAAGACAACATACGCCAAGGAGTCAGGTAGAGAGACACTGTGAGCAGGTGGCGGCGTGGTCTCTTTCTCCTCGGTCGAGTATTCCAGCGACGCTGGGAAGACTGGAGTGACAGGCAGATTTGCTAATGAGGGGAGTTTTGCCAGCTCAGGTGAAGTGAGAAGGACGCTGATCCTGGCTTCTTCGACGATGAACTTGAGACGGCTTTCAGGCTGAGCCGCATCCAAAGCAACGAACGCACCGCCTGCCTTTAGGATACCAAGCATGATAACTGGAATCCATTTAGACTTCCCGTGGCTGAAGGCAACCACAGTCTCGGCGCCAATGCCAACTCCCATGCTGCGGAGGCGATGGGCCAAGCCATTGGAGAGTCTGGTCAAGTCGGCATATGACAAGTCGCCATCCCAGGCACTGACAGCGGGTGCCGAGGAAGGGTTGCGACCGATGATGGTATACACGGCCTCTCGTGCTCCAGCTGGAGGACCACGAGCGTTCCATGCCTGGATCTGAGACAAGTCTGACTTGCCAGCCAGGTTCAACGCCGAGATCGGAACGTTGGGGTTTTGGTCAAGGAGTGAGGCGGCATGCCCGATCTGGTGCAAGATGCGGCGCATCTCGGGGGGATCAATGATGCGACTGTCATAGGTGGCAGACAATTCAAGCTCATTGTTCTCGACCGTCGCTTCAATGCCTAGTGGGTAAGTCTGAGGTGAAGCAGCCTCATCGCTTCTGGAGGTGTTGCTGAGCTGGTCACCAAAGAGACTCTCGCAAGCAGGGCTATCGTCGTCTCTCTCAGGCTGGACGACGAAGATGCTCTGGAATTGACACGATAGCTTGGCCGACTCGCTGATCTTGGCAATATTGACCAGACCCATCTGCTCAAAAGGCATCATCTCCGTGGCCTGGCGCTGGGCGTTCTGGAGGAGCTCTTCTGCTGTCATATTGGCATCCCAGGACAAGCGGACTGGTACAGTCGTGATAGTTGGGCCAACGATAGTCTCAACACGAGGGACAGGAACATTGCGGCCACTCAATGTTGTGCCAAAGACAACATCAGAGGAACTGGTGTACGTCCCAACGACGATGGCATATGCCGCACGTAACAGAGTCGAGACGGTAACCCCATCGCGTTGCTGTGACTTCCACGACAGATTTACCTTCTCGGACCTGTCGGCTCGGAACTCCAGAGAAGACCCATGAGGGACGGCGGGGAAAGGAGAAGCGCCTGCTTCGTCAAAGTAAGACTTCCAGAATGACTGAGCAGCGGTGGCATCAACTCCCTGGATGTGCTTGATGAATGTGTTGAAAGCAGGAGCCTCAGGGAGCATCACTTCCATGTACGCTGTGGCAACCGCCTCCTTGATGATGGGCATCGACCAACCATCGTACATGGCGTGATGAGCAGTCCAGATGAAGATGGCATCATCTGCCGGGTTGGTCGGCAACACAAGACCGTACCTGCTGAGAGCCGTACCCAGGCCCATTGTCTCTTTCTCATCTTGGGCAAGGTACTCCTCCAAAGAGGATGCCGTGCGCCATCGCATTGCCTGTTTAGTGCTGATCACCGCCTGGAGAGTTCCATAGGTGTCCAGGTGCACGAGTTGGGTGCGAAGAATGGGGTGGATGTTTGCGACGTACTCCCACGCTTTCTGGAACCGGCTCACGCGAACACTGCGCAGGCGGAAGATCTCACGAACGATGTAAGATCCCTCCTCCTTGACCGAGAGCGAAATGAGACCTTGTTGAAGTGGAGTGCAAGGATACAAGTCCTCGAGGGCCTCGGGAGCCACACCGCACTGCCGGGCAGCTTCCTGATGCATGAGAGTGTCGTATGCTGGAATGAGAGAAAATGGCGTAATGAGCTCAATCTCATCGCTCTCGTTGCTACTGCACCGGCAAAGATTGGCCAAAACGGGTGTCTGGAAGATGTCGGACACAGTGATGGAGATGCCGACTGATCGCGCAGCTGTGACAAGCTTCATCGCGGAGATGGAGTCTCCACCGAGGCGGAAGAAGCTGTCATTGGTGCCAATGCTCTCGGGGTCCAGCTGGAGAACGGTTGACCAAGCGGATTGCATGCGCCTTTCAACATCGTTACGAGGTGCAACCTTAGGTCCATCGCCTGTTGCTCCGCGCTGAAGGGCTCGCAAGGTGTCGAGATGCTTGTGGGGGATCTTGGCTGCGATGACCTTGAGCTTTTGCCGATCCGTCTTTCCGGAGACCGTGAGAGGCATCTTGGAGATGGGGATGAAGATCGAAGGGACCATGTAGGGTGGCACTGAGCGAGCCAGCTCAGCGACAGCGGTCGAGGCAGCTTCCCCGACCTGTTTGAGTGAATCAGCGCTTATACCAGCATTGCTCTCAATGTTCACGTCAACGCCTTCAAGGACGACAAAGGCAGCGAGGGCCTTGAGCGTTCCGCTGCCAGCCTTTTGCTGCTGAAGATCAACAATGTCTGAGCGTACAGTGGCTGATGGGAGAGCACGGCGGATGTGGAAGTCAATCTCGCCAAGCTCGATCCTCTGACCACGAAGCTTGACCTGAGTATCCTTACGTCCGAGGTAGATGAAGGAGCCATTGCTTGTCTGCCGCACCAAGTCACCCGTCCTGTAGAAACGGCGCGTTGCCGAAGGCTCATCGCTGAGTGCCCAAGCAGGACTGAAGATGAAAGATTCTGCAGTGCGCTCGGCGTCGTTCAGGTACCCAATGGCAAGACTGGGTCCTTCAATGAGGAGCTCGCCAGCACACCCGATCGGTACCAGCTTGTCGATGTTATCGGCATCGACGACCCAGGCACGACAACCAACAGCGTGACCGATGCGACCACCGTCCCGAAGATCGGGATTGACGACACAGACGACAGTACATTCTGTAGGCCCGTACCCATTTTGGATGCGACATTGGCTAGACCAGCGTGAAATATCATTGTCGGTGACTTGTTCGGCGATGAAAATGATGGAGCGAAGTGAAGGCGTGTCCTCTGGGGACAGCAGCGCCAGAACGGACGGAGTAAGCATAACGGTGTTGATGGAGTAAGAGTTGATAGCTGCTGCGAGATCATCCACACGTTGAGCATCTGAAGGCATACAGATACAGCCGCCGGTAGCAAGCGTTGTAAAGATCTCAAAGATGCAGGCGTCAAATGTTAGGGACGAGAACTGTAACGTGCGACTGGAGGAGTCGACCCCAAATCGCTCAGCATGAGCCATCATACTCGAAGATGCCGCGCGGTGACTGATCATGACACCCTTGGGGACGCCAGTACTGCCGGAAGTGAAGATAACGTAGGCAAGATCTTCAGGCGACGAGAAGACTCCCTTGACGAGGGCATCACTGCCAGAAGCTCTGTGCCGCTTGACGAAGGGAGCGGCGGTGTCTGCCAAAGCAACAAGCTCCGAGGTGCATACAACATTGGGCGTGTTCTTGGATAGTCGAGTCAAGCGCTCCTCTAAGCCCTTGGAAGTCAAGACAAGGCGAGCTTTCGATAGCTTCATGATCGTTGCAAGTCTGTCATTCGGCTGGGCTGGGTCAAGAGCAACAAAAGCCGCGCCAGCCTTGAGGATTGCGAGTGCCGAGACGATGGCCCATCGAGACTTCTCGAAGCACAATAATACCATTTCACCTTGACCACTGCTACCAACACCGACACTGCGAAGTCGACCAGCAACTTGCGAAGATGCCGACTCAAGTTCCGCGTACGTCATCTCTCCGTCCCAGGCACTAATGGCAGGGCGTGTAGCATTGACCACGGTGGCAGCACCCACAAGGTCGTGCATAGTCTTCTGAATGGGGCAGACTCGTCCCTCGTTCCACTTGATGACCTGCTCATGATCGGCTGGGTTGATGAGATGGAGATCACCGATTGGCTTGTCGAGGTTCTCAGTTTCGACGAGCTGGGAGAGAATGTGTCTGAACTGCTTCGCCATTCCAGAAACGAGGAAAGAGTCCAGTAGCTTCGGGTCGTAACTCATTCGAAGGGTAACGGTCTTTGATGAAGCCCCCATGACGCACTCGACCAACAATGGCTGGGTGGTGAACTGGGCCGAAGTGTCCTCGGAAGCGTCGTAGAGCTCCATGATACTCGCGACAGCTTCGTCTTCCTCACTGTCGTCTTGTTGGACAACGAAAAGGGTACCAAACTGACAAGCAGCTTGAGCGTCCTCATGGAGACGAGAAATGTGTTGCAGGCCTGTCTGCTCAAAGGGAATCATAGTTGTGGCATCTTGCTGCACTGACTCGAGCAAGGAACGGATGGTGTTGCTTCCCTTCGAATCCCAGCGGACACGGACAGGAACAGTAGCAATGGTCGGGCCACTCATTCGATCGATGCTAGGAACAGGCGCGTTGCGGCCGTTGACTGTCATGCCGAAGACCACATCCGAATCGCCAGTGTAGCTTCGCGTGAGCAGAGCCCAAGCAGCACGTAGAATGGTTGACGAAGTGATGCCATCAATGGCGTTGACAGCGAAGCCCATACTCTCGTCATGCGTCGCACTAGGTTGAGCAGTCTGGTTCGGGAGGAGTGAAGCAGGGAAAGTGGTACTCGGCCCCTCGAGGTAAGATGACCAGAAGGTGTCTGATTCGGTCTTGTCCAACCCATTCAGATGCTTGATAAAGGCATTGAATCCTGGAATATCCGAGTCTCCGTGCGAGATCTTGTTGTATGCCTTGGAGAGGTCGCTGAGGAGAAGTGGGAGCGACCAGCCATCATAGATACAGTGGTGCAGCGTCCAGACGAAAAAGAATCGGTCATAATAGGGGATGATGGCGTATCGGCTGAGAGGTGCCCCGAATTCGACCTCGCGAGAGTCATCGTGGGTGATGTAGTGGTCAAGGTCGATGCTCGTGTCCCAGGAGAGTGACCGAGTGGTGATGGCTTGATACATGTTGGAACCAATACTGACAATCCGTGTCCGCAAGATCGGGTGCGCCTGGACAACCTGCTCCCAAGCCTGGTGAAAGTCGGCCATTCGAATATCAGTCGATAGCACCAAAACTTGACGCATGATGTACGATCCATGCTGCTTCGCCGAAAGCGACATAAGTCCCTCCTGAAGAGGTGTGCAAGGATAGACATCCTCGACCTCCTCGGGTCGTACACCACATTGCTTAGCTACCTCAACGATGATTGATTCCTTCTCGCCTTGGTTAATGAGAGAGAAAACAGGAATCTTTTCGATCCGGGACTGTTGGCCACTCGCGGCAGCTTGAGAAGCCAGATCCCTCAAGATAGGAGCGCGGAAAACGTGGGCAACAGAGATGTGAAGACCGAATTGACGTGCAGCGGGGACCATCTTCATGGCAGTGATTGAATCTCCGCCAATTCGGAAGAAGTTGTCGTCGAGACCAATGGTCTCAGCCTTGACGCCGAGAACTCTAGCCCAGACCGTCTGCATGTCGACTTCAGCTTGGAACTGCGGCTGCTCCTTGACATCCGAGGTTCCCTGCAAGAGGGCAAGGTCTTCAGGGCTCAGTCCTTGCGCAAGTGCACGAAGCTTTCGGCGATCTGCCTTGGCTGAGATTGTCAAGGGCATTCTGTTCATGGGAACAAACAGAGTTGGGACCATGTAAGCTGGCAGAGAGCGTGAGAGATTTGCGATGAGCTTGGGTCTGATGGTAACTAGCTTCTCCACAGTCGTAGCATCAAGACATGTAGTGACTTCGGCAGATTGCTCCTCGTCGTTGGGGAAGACGATGAACCCGACGAGTGTGTCTGGAGCCTGGCTGTTGGCCTGCATTGTGGCGATCTCGGCAGATACATCGAACTCTGGCAGTGCCTGAGCCAGTTGATGCTCGATTTCACCAAGCTCGACGCGCTGACCTCGGAGTTTGATCTGCGTATCTTTGCGACCATGGTAGAAAACAGCACCCTCGTCATTGGCGTGCACAAGATCACCAGTCTTGTAGAAGCGACGCCGTCTTCCCGATCCGTCTTTGGACCAAGCCGGGTCGAAGATGAATGACTTCGCGGTGCGCTCGGGATCCCCGAGATAGCCACGAGCAAGGCCCGGCCCCTCGATCAGAAGCTCGCCCGGCGCACCGACAGGAACGAGCATGTCATGATTATCCGGATCAACGACCCAAAGGTTGCAGCCCACGCCTTTGCCGATGGGAGGCTCCTCGTTGCTGCGTCTGTTGAGAGGAATAAGGGTAGATGTGACAGATGCCTCCGTACAACCATATGAGTTGAGGAGGTTGGTGCTCTCAGGCCATCGGCTGACATCACTTCCGTGAGATCGATCACCTCCAAGGATGATGGTCTTGAGGGAAGGAACTTCTTCAGGAGTGAGAAGTGAAGCAACCTTAGGGTTGAGCTCTGCCCAGTTGGTCTTGGTCCGACGGATCTCACCGGCCAGGTCGTTGATTCGTGATGCTTCCGAAGGAATGTGGAGGGTAGCACCTGCAAAGAGGGTACAGAAGATCTCTTCCGAGCTGGTATCGAAGCTGTAGGGAGCGAATTGCAGAACCTGTCCGTCGGATCGTAACCCGCTGTCACGGCCAAACTCGTACATGGCGGAGCAGAAGGCCCAATGCTCCGTCACACACCCCTTTGGAGTGCCCGTCGATCCAGATGTGAAGATGACATACATAGCGTTGTCTGGGCTGCCATTCGATAAGGGCCTCTTGGGCAGTGGCAGCTTTAATATAGAAGCGTCACAGACGACAAGAGTGTTTACACAGCCCGATGGGAACAGTGACTCAGTCGATGGCGCCACGACAGCAACCTTGGCGCCGAGCTGCCGAACAATGACCTCTTTCCTGTCGAGAGGATGAGAGGGCTCGACAACAGCAAAAGCGCCACCAGCCTTCAAAACACCCAGCATCGCAACGACAGCCCAGATGGACTTCTCGAAGCAGATGGGGACCAAGACATCCGGCCCAACACCGAGGGCATGGAGATGACCCGCAAGGCGATCCGACGCACTATCGAGCTGAGCGTAAGTCATCACACCGTCCCAAGAGCTTAGAGCAGTGTGAGTCGAACGCAGCCTAGCTTGGTGGCGAAACAAGTCATGAGCCTGCCTCCTGACAACCGTTGGCGGTATTGCGTTCCACTCCTGGATCTGATAAATGTCTGCATCTGTGACCAGGTTCAGAGAGGAAACCTGGGACTGGGAATTGCTGCTCAGGTACAAGACCGTCTGCTGGAAAAGAGTGACGATTCTCTCTAGTCGCTCCTCATGCAGAACACGGCTGTCGAAGGTGGCAATGACGCGTAGTTGATGCTTACCCATTTCGCACTCGATCGATAAAGGATGGTCGTCGTATTCTGATGACTTGTCGCGATTCTCGACTCCAAAGACTTCTTCCAGTCTAGCTTGGTCGGCAGTGGGAGGAGGCTGTACCAAGAAGAGACAAGAGAACTGGCATGCCCCTCGAGCATCCGAGCTGATGCGCGAGATATTTTGTAGGCCGGTTTGCTCAAAATGCCGCATGTCGGACTCTTGACGTTGGACGGCCTCAAGGAGCTCCATGATTGTCATCTTCGGCTCCCAGCGAATGCGAATTGGAACGGTCGCGATGGTCGGCCCGGTGATAACGTCGAGACCTGGAATAGTTACCGGGGTATTCCTGCCACTCAAAGTGTTTCCAAAGATGACGTCCCGAGAGCCGGAATACCTGCCCGCAACTATAGCCCACGCCGTTTTCAAGAGCGTAGATGCATTGAGACCATTCGTCGGCTTCCAAGTCCAGGGAAATTCGCGTACCACGGTCGAGTCAGGCTTTGGCGTAGAGATGGAGGATGGGACTGGCGGGAAGAATGACAAGTCTGGCCCATCGAGATAGGATTTCCAGAAAGTCTGCGAAGCATTGGTATCGATGCTGTTGACGAACTTGATGAAGTTACCGAAAGGGGGAGAAGGGGCAACATTCTGACCGCTGTACGCCCTCCAGAAAGCGTCTTGGATGATGGACATTGACAATCCGTCATAAATGGAATGGTGAATAGTCCAGACGAAGACTGAGCTCCTCTGTGCCCCCGAGTCCACGTCGATCAAGGCATATCGGCAGAGTGGCGTGCCGAAAGTCATCGGCTGTTGCGCGTCTCCGGCCAAATACGCATCCAGATCGTTCCCGAAGTTCCAAGACAAAGGACCTCTGACCACAGCCTGGAGCATCCCTTGGTCCGCGGTGTTGACAAGTCTGGTACGGAGAATGGGATGTGCGAGGGCCGTGATGTTCCATGCCTCCTCGAATTGGAACATGTTGATATGGTTGGGCAGGTTGAAAACCTTCCTGCTGATGTACGCCTCTGAGGTGTCATGCTTGGATGAAAGTGAGATCAGGCCTTCTTGCAGGGGTGTGCATGGGTAGAGGTCTTCGACGTCCGCGGGAGAGGTGTTACATTGCTGAGCAGCTTCCCGGCGTAACTCCAAAGCAGCATCAAGCGGGACAAGTGAGAATGGCGCCACCTGCTTCTCAGCCGCTCCAGTCGATACTTCTGATGCAAATTTGGCTAGATCGGAAAGCTTTGGGTACCTGAAGAAGTCTGACAGGCCCAACGGCAAACCAATAGCTCTAGCCGCGCTGGCCGCTTTCATTGCAGCGATGGAGTCTGCGCCGAGCTCGAAAAAGGAGGTATTCTTTCCGATTAAGGTGGGATCAATGTCGAGGGTCGAAGACCAGACTGATTGCAATCGGTGCTCAGCCTCAGTCTCCAGTGCTTGGACAGCCCCTTGAGCACCATGAAGGATTGACAGTTGGCTCGACGACAGTCGCTGCGCCAACAGTCTGAGCACGCGACGGTCGGTCTTCCCAGATACCGTCAAAGGTACGGAGGGAATGGGTATGAGAACAGCTGGAATCATGTAGGCGGGCAACAAACGGGAGAGCTCGACTGTGACTCGCGTCTTAGCTTCTGCCGCGGCAGCGAGTTGCTGTTCGCTGGGCTGTTCCCCTCCAGATCCGGGGAACACAACAAAGGCCACCAGAGTAGTTGAGCCCTTGGATGATGCCAAGTCCTTGACGACTTCAGCAACGGGTTCTTGGCCGGGAAGACTCTTGCCAAGGTGGTGTTCAACTTCGCCCAGCTCGATACGATGACCTCTCAGTTTCACTTGAGTGTCTTTTCGACCGAGTAGCATCAGAGTTCCGTCAGCTTCATACTGTCCCAGGTCTCCTGAGAGATAGAACCGAGCCGTGTTACGGTTCGGGAATCTGCCACGCCATTTGGGCTCGTCGATGAATGCTCGTCTGTCGACCGGTCGGTAGTAGCCTCTGGCAAGTGCAATGCTTTCGACAAGAACCTCGCCGGGCATACCAATGGGAAGAAGGATATCGTGATTGTGAGGGTGGACAATCCAGATCTTGGCACCTACGGTGTGGCCCACATTCCGACTGTCACTCTCGTGTGTTAATGAGAGTGTAGAGGTCTCCCAGATGCCCATCTCAGTGCCGCCATAAGTGTTGATGAGATTCAACTTCGGACTCAGCGAAATCACCTCCGACTTCCGCAGAGGTTCACCTCCAACGATGAGATATCTAAGAGAGGAAGCGATTGTCGGCTCGACCTGCGCGGCGACAGTCGGTGTGAGGAATGCATGCGTGACTTGAAGCTTCGCCATGCTAGCGTTGATGTCATTAACAACCTCCTGGCCGTTGGGAATGCATACGCATCCTCCAGCGTAAAGGATCGTCAGAGTCTCTGACATTGTGACATCAAAGGCGGGAGAAGCAAACTGCAAGCATCGGGTGTGTTGGTCGATGTGAAAGGGTCGAAGAACGTCTCTGATGCCGTTGCAAATGGCTTGATGCTCGTGCAGGACGCCCTTGGGGACTCCCGTACTTCCAGAAGTAAAAAATGCAGTTGCGAGAGCGGTTGCGGCCACCTGAGGGAGTGGCTCCGCATCGGTAATGCTGATCTCAGCTATTTGTGGGAGGTTTCCCATGATTTCGATATCATCCCCGAAGTCTGGCAGAGTCTCGTCGACAAAGTTGGTGATGAGGCACTTGGCCGAGACCTCATTAGCAATTGCAGCCACACGTTCTGCGGGAGCTCGAGGATCCACAGGGACAAAGACGCAGCCAGCTTTTAGAATAGCGAGCATGGCAACCATGCTCCATCGCGATTTCAGCATCTTGGAGATGATGAAGGCGCCTTGACCCCATCCCTTGGCAACAAAGTGGCGGGCCACAGCTTCGGAGTAGTAGTCTAACTCGGCGTAGGTGAAGCTACCATCCCAAGCACAGAGCGCTAAGTCTCTTGGGCGATGGAATGCATGAGCAGTGACAACGGTGTGAATGCACTCTTGACTGTCTGATTGAATGTTGTTATTCCACCTGGAGAGCTGCGCTATTTCATGGAAAGGCAACAGGTCAATCTGGTCGATCCCCAAATCCAAGCTAATGCTGGGACTGAGCAGTTGATGGCAGATGATTCGGAAAGTGGCTACCACAGCCTCCATCTTTTGCTCATGTGCTGCACCGGAGACATTGATGTGGCACTGATTTGATTCTTGATCAGACAGCACAAGTGTGTAGAAAAGCTGGAAAGTGGTTAGTGATATAGTGTCAACATGGCGTCTCTCAATTCTACTCACCTCCTCAGGAGCAATATGGGCGATTGACGAAGGTGGCTCATCCACTGTGACGAGAAACCGGGTAGGACAATCGCTGAGTCTCAAAGAAACACCAGCATCTTCCGCTACTGTGGATTGGCTCACTTGATGTAAGACGGCGCCGACCGTGACGGGATCAGGACCACTGTGGAGATTGCGCATCGTGACATAGAGGCCATCTTCATGACTATCACTCTGATGCAGATTTGCCAGATTCACATTGTCGGAGTCTGTGTGCACGTGGCTTGTGATTGCCCATGCAGTTTTGAGAAAGGAGTTGGGCTGTAAATTGAGCCTGGAGCAGGCTTCTCGAAGGGCTTGTGATGAGACCACGAGCTTTTTCGAAGTAGACTTCATTTTTGTATGGTAAAAAGTAATTTGATGATACAGCCTACCGAAGGATTTTTGATTAGTCGTATTAGGACAGATGGACTGGTAGAGTCGAAAAACGAGGTTCAGCGAAGAATATCGTAGTACCACGGATTCAGGCTCATGGTGAAGTGGCTTCATGCAGTAATTATCTGAGTGATTGAAACTTCCGTTCCTTCCCCCACCCCTAGTCAGTATCGTCTTCTCTTGTCATATCACAAACGCTGACACTGCCAAAACAACGCTCGGTGTTGATGGAAATTAAAGAGCGTGTTACCAGGGAGTCTTGGCTGTCGGCCACTGTTGCTCAAAGCCCAAAAGGGCAACGTGAATGACCCTGCCCAAACCTTAAGACGGTAGACTGATCCTTTCGACAAGCAGTGCAGTCATCATTGTGCACAAACGCGAGGGTTTGGAAGGAATCGACAACAGTCGCATTCGGAGCTCCAGTGACTCCAGCTTCCTACACAAGCTCAGTAAGCCAGTATGGATCGTGAGTCGTGACCTTGTTTCAATCTCCGGCATGTCACCACGAGTTCCACCTTGGGTCCCAGACTTATGTTATGTGGTGCGTTCATACATATCAGCGAATAGGAGACATCGCACTTTTCGCCGAAAAGCAGGGTCACATCGCCCGTCGACCTAGCTTGACATGACTGCAAGGTTCCGCTTTATTCGGCTTCGACGCGAGAGTGAGCCTCTGCGGAGGTTACCCCGGTCCTGTTCCTATGATCAGACGAACCTCAGCCGAAAAACTCGTTAGGATTCCGGATTCTTCGTAAGCGAAGTGGGGCCGTAGACGGATCCGGATCGTGGGGCCAAGCTGCAAGGTCAGCAATATTCCCTGGCTGCGGCGTGGCTCAAACGCAGGACGAGCCCGACGGGGAATTTAGATTGCTGCAAGATATCATTTCCGGAAACCTAGGGCTAATGTGGTAAGAGCAGTACCACCACGGGTAAGCCGGGTCATCACGCAACTGCAGATGTTGCTGACCCAGACCAAACAATCGGAATACCAAGGGTTCCTAAATCCTGCACGGGAGGTGTGAGAGGAATTACTCCGTACATCGAATCTATATGCGGCCCGCGCGGCAGCAATGCAGAGCCGAAGTTGGGCTGAATAACTCCAACTTGACCTTGAGAGTCCGCCAGTGGCCACGGAGATTTGAGCCATGCCGACAGTCTTAGGCTTTCAGGGCGAAGGAACGTTGCCACACTTCAAACCTGGAACACTCGTATCCGCACGTGCGGTTTAGTCGGGATCCGGCTGGTGCTTCAAGAACACGGGAGCGAGCACGACATGCCATTTGTCAGGGTGTCATCTGGGCCTCTTATGTATCCTTGAATGACTCTAAGTTTGACCCCGTCCCACCGTCATATCTGGAGTTCTAAGACAAGACATCCGTTGCCACGGGACCGGTGCCAACTTTCCACTTCCATGTTGCATTTGTCTCAACGAATTGCCATCAACCTACTCCAGTTCAATCCCTTCAAAGTGGCTGCCTAAACTCATATCACTCTTTTACCACATCACAACCAAAACACTCGCTCACAGCAATCGGCACGATGACGAGCGCGAAAGATACTGATTCACTGGAGACACCAGAGCGAACATGTTTCGGAATACCTCTCTCTGCACTAGCGGTGTGCATTGCCTTGTCCCTCACTGTTGGACTGATTGGCATGGTGAGTACAAGGAGTTTTCTTCTAGCCGAACCTACGAAATGGGTGTAGATGGCATTGCATACCACTCTTCTTGTGAATACTCAAGTGAAAACTCGCTAACGTATGACGAAATACAGGATGGCACAATTGTGGGCGTAGCAACTCCTGAAATTACGACCGATCTTGGAAGTCTTGGTGATGTTGGTTGGCTTGGATCTGCCTAGTATGTGTTTGAATGCGTTTTTGATGCACCCAACTCAGTCTCGCCCACGAACTGACAGATACGGCTCAGCTTTTTGGCAGCAGCAGCGTCTCAACTTGTCTTTGGCGCCCTTAACCGAGTAGTCCCTCACAAACATGTCTACATTGCAGGAATCTTCCTGTTCGAGCTCGGTTGTCTGCTTGCCGGACTAGCGAACACATCTACAATGTGTATCGTTGGTAGGGCGTTTTCTGGCCTAGGCTGTTCTGGAGTTGTATCAACCTCACTAGTGTACGTCAAAGTGTTCTTCAACATAATGCTCAGAACATCCTTCGCTGACTAGCCTGTCCTGATGCCAGACTCGTAACCGAAATTCTACCACCTGCCCGTCTCCCACTCATGATCGGAGTCTTGGGTGCTATGGAGTTGGTCGGCCAGATTACTGGTCCTCTCATTGGTGGTGCCCTGACGGATAACGCATCATGGAGATGGTGCTTCCTGATAAATGTACCCATGGGAACAGTGGCTGGTGCAGTCGTTTTCTTCTTGCTCAGGACCCATCGGAAGCCTTGGAAGACGATTTTCCAAGAGCTAAAGTTGATTGACGGCATCGGCATTCTCATCTTAACTCCGGCCATTGCTCTCATTTTGTTCGTCGTTCAGTCTGGAGGGAACACGTTCGCATGGAACAGCGCGCAATCTATCAGCATGTTGACAGTGGGATTCGCTCTCCTCGTGGCGCTCGTATTCTGGGAGCACCGAAAGGGCGAGGCCGCTGTCATTCCCCTAACACTGTTCAAGAACCGCAGCATCTCTTTCGCCGCAGCTTTTGCTGTCACGGCTGGTATGGCTATGGCTTTGTTTGACTACTACGTGAGTACAATCTTCATCGAGTGGTGTCCCTCACACCTGCTATGAGCCAGATTTTAACACACCGCAGATACCGCTCTGGAACCAAGTCATCAAAGGCTACTCAGCCGCACGCTCTGGCATTCTGCTTTTACCCCTAAACGCTTGCTCCGCTGTTGGTGTGATGGCAGGTGGCCTTCTGGCGAACACCATCGGTCGCGCGAACCCTGTTATGATTCTCGGTGGTACTCTTACGGCCATCGTATCTGGTCTTTTCAGCACCATTACCATGGACAGCACTGACTCCCGTATCATGGGGATCTCGGCACTGGCCGGTTTCGCTGCTTTGGCGTCTCAGCAGCCCATTGTTGTGGCCCACAACGCTGTCGAGACCAAGCTATCACCAACTGCGATCTCAATGATGCTCTTCAGCAGCATGGTGGGCAGTGCGATCAGTCTTGCCATTGCGCAGGCGGTCTTCCTCAACAAGCTTCAAGGTAACCTTCGTCCAGTACAAGGCGTCGACGTAGACAAGATCATCCGAAGTGGCGCGACCGAGCTTCGCCACATCGTTGATCCATCATTGCTACCAAAAGTTCTCGAACTTTACAACCTTTCAATTGTTCAAGTGTTTTACATGGCTTTGGCGGCTGGTATTGCCAGGACAATTGCATCACTTTTGGTCAAGTGGACGAGGATCTTGGAAAAGAAGCCAAAAGACGCAGAAACCTGTGAGCCTTCGCCAGTCACATCAGCCGGGACTGGAGTGACCGAGCCTGAGGACAGAGAAAACACCGAAACAACCACGGAAACTATCGTTGAGAAGGATAAAGTTTAATACGTAAATCATTGTGGACGGCCATAGTGTACAAGGAGCACCTTGGGTCTGTTGTTTTATGCAGTTTGTTGCCAAATATGCACGCTTAGGTCTGGTGGTTTGATTATTTGTTCATGAGATTTCATTTCACTTGGCGAACTGGCTCGATCCACGTTCATTCCGTTAAATACGTATCATTTCTCTCAATTATCCGCAGAGTTATCCGACGAGGTCTATTGCCCAAAATCGCACATTGCTGGCATTTGTAACATGACATATGAACTGACGACTATGAGTCCTTTCAAAGTGATCATATCCGAGAGCTTTCAATTAACTTAGTACCTTAATCCCCCGTTTCATCTCGAACCGTTACGAGAATCACCAAACGCACACGCTTCCAAGATTACTAGCTCATTGTTCAGGTCGTGACTTTATGACATTCATCTTTATTTACAGGCAAGCACTTTATTTACCAGTACATCCGTGCAGGATTTCAACTTCCTCATTATTAAACCTTTCAAAGCGCTTAAGCTGTTGCCGCTGTCTGGGTTACACTTGAGGCTGCGATTTTGGCCATAGTGTTTTGCTTCTTGAGCGGCAGGGTTGACAATTTGCGACGGTACATGTGCTATAACTGATGTTAGTGATAGAAAAAGACAAAGACGAAGTAGAGAATAACTTACCAATGACGCCGAAACAACCGCCATTGCCTGGGCATTCTCCTCGTTTTCATCGATGAAGTATCCCCATGTGGTCTTATCCTCCTCCACGCAGGTTGCCAGGACGCAGTACTTCCCATCGAACCGCTCAGACAGCTGCTGGGTATGATGAATTTTGGCCATGGCGTTAACGTCCTTCATGAAGTGCAAGCCCCTAACAACGGCGGAGGCAATGTCAGGTCCAGTTCCATCGACACGAATGGCGAAGCTGTCGGCAGGATTGATCATTCCGACAACAGTTTGCAATGTGCCATCGCTAGTAACAGAAATGTTGCCGATGTTGGAGGCACTATCGTACTTCTCACTTGGCATAAGTGCGTAGCTGGCAATGAAGAGGTTGATAACCTCCTGGTGGGAGATCTCTCGCGCAAGGGCCTCGCACATCATCTGGACTCGGCCTCCAAAGTTGATCTGAAGCTCGACGGGTATGTCAAGGCCCCAACGCCTGTTGAGAATCCAGGTCGCAGCAGCCTTGCCGCTTTGTGAGTTAACCCGAATGATTGTGTCCAGAGGAATGCCCAAGTCTTCTGGATCGAGAGGGAGGTATGGAATGTCCCAAATCGGCCTAATTCCCTTCTCGGCGGCCTCGACTCGTTGCGCAATACCCTTTCGGATGATATTTTGATGGCTGCCACTGAATGCTTGAAGCGCAAACTCACCAGTATAAGGCATACGCTGAGACACGATCAAACCAGTGAGCTTCTCATACTTTCTCTTAATCTCGTAAAGTTTTGAAAAGTCGAGACCGGGGTGGATGCCGCGCGAGTACAAGTTAAGGGCCAGGGTGACGAGATCAACATTGCCAGCGCGTTCTCCGTTGCCGAACAGACATCCCTCGACCATGTCAGCACCTGCAAGCATGCCCAATTCAGCTGCAGCAACACCACATCCACGGTCGTTATGGGTGTGAATTGAGATAGAAATCTTTTCGGGGTCAGACAGAGAGGCTCGGAAGGTCTCGACTTGGTCTGCAAACACGTTGGGAGTAGCAACCTCGGTACTAGTGGCCAAAACCACGACCAAAGGGTCCTCCACAGTAGGCTCCCAGGCCTCTCTCACAGCCTCAGTGATCTGCACAGCGTATTCGTGGTCGGCTTCGTTGTAGGACTCGAGGCCAAAAGCCATGGTCCAGTCCGTTACAGCCGCCGATTCCGGGTCATCTTTGGTAATAGATCGCAGATATCGAACAGATCTAACAGCCTGCTCGAGTGCTCTCTCTCGTGTGAAGCCCTGGTATTTGAGCTGCTTGTCACTGACGCAGATATAAGTGCAAACGGACGCTCTTTTGGCGCCACGGAGAGCGGCGACGGTGCGAGCCAAGAAATCTTCTCGCGTAGGAGAAAGACCCCGCAGGCGTACAGTGTCAGGGACGATGTTGGGCGTCTCAATCAGACGTCTCGTAAAATCGAACTCGACTTGGGATGCGGCCGGAAAGCATACTTCGATTTCGGTGTAACCAATTTCAACGAGCATCTGGAAATATTCCCACTTTTGCTCAATGGTCTATGAAAGAAAATTAGCCTCCCATAGGTTTGATTGCCAAATACATGCGTTAAACTTACCAAAGGGTTGATGAGAGATTGGTTGCCATCGCGCAAATCAGTTGAAAGCCAGACTGGAGGCTTCGTCAAAACCTGGTTGGGCCATTTTCGGTTTGGATTGTGGATTTGCTGGAATCCTGTGTACTTGGTGTGTGGGTCGGGAAGCCTATTTTTGCAATAGCTGTAAGTAAGCCAGCTATTACGGATGGCAAAGGGAATGCGCTGCAATTGGGGAGCACGTACATCTTGACCGGTTGTAATCTTCGGAGGATTGAAAATGGAGTTAACACGACAAATCACAGCACAATATGACTAATGATGTTATAGGTTGTTAATCAGATTATCAGTTGAGATGCTCACACCCTGGATGTTTATTTGGTCCCACTGGCACTTGAAGGTATATGTATCAATCAGCTTAATCTGGCGGGAAATGCCCTATGTTCTAGACGCGGGTCTATCATCCGAGCTTCTTACCAAAGGAAAAGAAAGTTCTTGACTATGCAGCTATGACATTGCATAACGTGGGCTTTTACCTGGGGCGGCAACGTGGCAGTGACACAGCGGTCTTCATGCTTGGTCTGTGTTTGCAACAGGGGCCCAAGTCTCGGCCCAACTTCAAGGGGTCCAAACGACTAGGTTCCCAGCGCGTCAATTGACATGTTGGGAATACCATCGGTCAGCAAGCCCCCGTCCCCGGATCAGGACGGGAAGTCAGACGCACCTGTTGTCAGTTTTAGAAACCGAATTCCATGTTTGGCTCACACATTCAACGTCGGTCGGTGCAAGACACAGACATGGAAGTCAGAAATGCTGACCAGGTAGCAAAAAGCGCTTTTATCGAATTCTACGCATCTTCAAGCCTCGAGGAAATACGCATACAACCACCTCTTTTTCTCTATTTTTCTTCCGCTCAATCGTGATCTAGCGGGTTTCGGCGTCCAGGAATTGGATACCAAAGAATTTGGAAGATTGATCCGTAAACGGTAATGCTTCTTTACACCACATGATCTCCATTACTGAGTTCATGTACCTATGTTGCAACTTCATGTCTACTGAGATCGACTTGATCTAGTGCGGGCTCAAAATGAAGCAGGTTTGCCGGGTGAGATGATCAAAGTAAGTAGCACCTACTTTGCCAAGGTTTGGATACATTTAGTTTAGATTATGCTTATCTTCCACCATGGATCGCTGGGTTCAGACAAGGTGCTAGAAGACTCAAACCAACTGATTCCTTAAAACTCAAATCAAAGCAACTTCAAACACTACAATAGAATAACGTTTCGCACCCTAGTTTTCTCTACCCACATCGTTATGTCTACAGATAATTTCTCATGAAGTTCCAAGAACCTTCTTCAGAGCCTCGATAATCACGTCAATCTCCTCTACTAAATACGAGAAGACAGGTCAGCTCTCTGGATCATCCAGAAGGGTTGAAGACCGTAACTCACCGGTGTTGTAGTGCACCAAACTCACTCGGACAACGCCATCTTCGCCGAGACCGAGGATTTTCTCGGCCAGCCGCTTTGAGAAGAAATGACCCCACCGAATCCCAGCAATGGATTGGGCCTCGACTCCCTCTACGACGCTTTGAGATGATTTTCCCTTTACGGTAAAACTCACAGTGGGAACCCGGGTTGAAGCTGCAGAAGAAACGTCGCCTCGAATGAATACATCAGGCCGCGACTTCAGAAACTCGAGAAGATGCTTCTGCAAGACTTCTTCGTGCTGAGCAAACTCAGCCCAGGTCTGCTTTGGGTTATCCCCGAAATATGCCACCAGCGGCATGACCGCTTGTGTGAGCTCGTAGCTAGCCGCAGCCAGCTCAAGCTTGTCCATCAAAGTTCCAGACGGATTGAAGTAGTGTCCGAGTGACTGGAGCTGCTCCTGTGCCTTGAAGGATCCGTATAGCAAAGATATGTGCGGACCGTATACCTTTGAGTTGTACACAGTCAGTTTATCCCGCACAGGTGGTTTCCTCATAGAATCGCTTACCTTGTACCATGAAAACGCATAGAAATCAGCCCCAATCTCCTTTACATCAATCGCACGGTGCGGCGCATAAGCGACCCCGTCGACACAGAGCAGGGCCCCCGGGACTTCGTGCACAACATCTGCAAATGCCTTGATATCATGAATGCTTCCCAGGATGTTACTGGCGTGTGTACAAGCTACAAAACGAGTCTTCGGTGTCAAGAGGTTCCGAAGTGCCACCACATCGAGTTTGGGGTTTGAGTGATCAGAAGGCGCCCACCACTTCACCGTTGCGCCCGCGAGAGTTGCATAGTGGAGCCAAGGGTCAATGTTAGACTCATGGTCAACTTCGGAAAGAATAACTTCATCACCAGCCTTCAACTTTAGAGCTGCTGCAAGGTTACGGAAAGCTTGAGTTGTTGATGGTGCAATTACTAATACGGAGTGTAAGTACATGTGACCATGGATGTTGGGCCCTTCCCTTTGAATCTGGGCGTGGGGTGATGGGTGACCCTTACCGATTTCACCGACATCGGCATTAACGTAATCGGCGGCAACTTTGTACGCCTTGTCGAAAGTCTCCGTTGAGATCTTGGAGGTTTTGTAGCTTGCCCCCAGTTGCACGTTGTTGTTCACGAGATATTCCGAGATGCTGTTCTTTGATGTCAGTAAATGAGGTAGCTTCAGTGTTGCCCACCGTGCCTGATCCCCAAGAGAATTATGTTTGACCGGCTCTTTCTTACCTCTTTGCGACTGTGCCAAGCACTTGACTTCCACCAGCGTTGTCGCCAAAGATCTGGTTTTTTGCCAAAGCTGGGAACTGAGCCCTAGCCTTCTCAACTGAAAATGTTGAAGCCATCGTGGTAGTCTAGTCTTTGAACAAGAATCACTTTCCTTACACTAAGATACGTATAACTCAGTCGTAGATCCTCATACCTCTTGAATCCAGTATTTTCCGCGATGTCGGTTGATGATATGAGCCAGCGTTCAACCCCACATTCAGATTCCACGATGGACTCAGGTAGAGAGGACGTTGCCTCAGAACACGCATTGACCGCCTCCCTTCATATGCAAGGTCATAATCATCCATGCTGGGTCGCAGAGAGCGCATAAGCGACGTCATAATGACCAAGACACCCAACGACAGTCACTGGATAAAACCTGCATAAACTTTACCTACTTCCATCCATGCTCTCCATATTCTAGATTCTTGAGACAGTGCAGGACGAAACATGGTCATGATGCTGACAAAGTGCGGGGTGTCGCTGGCATCAATGAGGCCCTCAGAGCTCCACTAGTTGAGTTTTTGGGAGAGCCTGAGTTAGGTTTAATCAGATCTCCAAGAGGGGTCCAATAATCATGTAGAGACAGCAACGACACCGCATATTCTTAGTCCTTATCGTGCATTATCTTATCAATAAGAATTACTATAACTGGGTCAGAACTCTCAAGAGCAGACACGAGGAGAGGTACACACGATCGTGCAGACTGCAAACTCCAATTCCAACCCCAGCTGGTCATCACTCATTTGATCACCGCATAGGCCGTAGTCAATCTCAACCATACTTTGTCAAGAGATCTCCGGACAAATTCTCTGTCAAGCAATCTGAAGATGGAACATGGTATGGAATCCAGATCGACCCGCCTTTATCCCGATGCCTGTAACTGACTGCTCATCAAGTCGTTGAAATCGGGGGCGTCCGCGTTCGGATCACACCTGTCGACGAAAATCCGAAGACAGCTGTTGCATTCCAGGATCTCGTTGGGCAGCTACAGCTGACTACGGCTCTCGCCAGGATCCCTCGACCAATTTCTGAGGCCCGTCGCCGTGTTCAAATACTTGTGTCAGTCGACTTTGATGCGGTGTCGGGCTGGATGGGCACAGGGCAGCATCCCAACAACTGCCTAGCCGACTTCTCATCGGGCATCTTCGCAGGCCGAGTTGGCGTAGGCCGCCTTCTGGGTCTCTTTCACCGTATCGGCGTCTCCGACAAGGTAACATGGTTCATACCAGGTCACTCTATGGAAACGTTCCCAGCGGAGACGAAATGTATCGTAGACTCAGGCGCGGAGATTGCACTTCATGGCTATTGCCACGAAGACTGCACCAAGCTTGATACGAAGCAAGAGGAAGATGTCCTGGACAAGTGTATTGCCCTTGCCGAGTCTTTGACTGGGAAGCGCCCTGTCGGATTCCGAGCTCCTTTGTACCGAATCCGCCATGAGACGATTTCTCTATTGGAGAAAAAGGGGTTTCTTTATGACACCTCACTCAGCGGCCACGACTCACAGTTGTACCCTCTCGACCGAGGCTTTTCTCTCACCCCAGTCGACTATTCTAAGCCAGCACATACATGGATGCAGCCCTCTGTCCAGCCGCAATCTACCGGCATTGTTGAAATCCCTGCCAACTGGTACATGGAAGACATGACCCCCCTCCAGTTTTGGCCCAACGTCGAGAATTCTCACGGCTTTGTGTCGGTTCAGACGATCGAGAAGATGTGGAAAGACCGCTTTACCTGGTTGTGGAGCCATGGCGCTGACGGAAATGGTCCCGGTGACTTCGTCTTCCCCTTGGTCCTCCATCCTGATACCTCAGGCATGGCACATATCGCAGGAGCCATCGAGGATGTGCTACTCTGGCTGAAAAGCTGGGGATCACAGGTGGAATTCGTCACATACGAGACAGCAGCAAGGTCATATGTGGAGCAAAAGGGTAATTAGTGCAAGGTAGACTTCGTTCCCATAACATAATGCCGTACACGAGATAGACCTTCGTCTTCATGCCCACATGCTAAATACGATCATTTGAGTATCAGATTACTATTGCTTGTCAAGTGATCTTGAGGCAACAGGATCGGTGTCAATTATGAGTCTAAGTCTTTTTAATTCTGTAGGAATATGATCCATCATAGCAAGACTTATCGTGGCGCCCATCTTCTGCACCTAATGTATCGTGAAGATTGTCTGAGGCCAATCTTCCTAAATCGTAGTCTCCGAGATTGCTGTATCTAACAGGTATTTGCAGAATAACAAGTACTCAAGTATCTAGCTGATACAACCTTCATGCGTTACTTAAGATGCCGAGAAATTCGTTCTTAAGGTAGTTTTTGCAGCGCAATGATGCGTCCGTCCCAGCTATGTTGGGTACAATGTTTCTTGCGGTGACGCGGAAAACCTCCGACGTAACCTCATGAAAACAACTGCCATAGCCACAAGCCCTGCCGTCTGACGAATTATCACCAACATCAGGAGTCGCTTATGCGAGTCTCCGCTCGCAATGCAAAGTCAGCGGACGTTTGGGGCCCATACAACATGCCTGTACTGTCACACCATCTGTAGTAAACAGCATCATGGAGGCTGCAATCGACAAAGACGATCGTCACGGCTAGTGAAATCCTCTGGAGGAGGGATAGATGGCGCCTACAAGTATTCGTCAGCCACGTTCCTGTTCAAACAAAAATCTATGGATGAGCATCCTACAGAGACAACAACTCCTATCCTCCTAGCCTTTTTGATACGAGCACCATGACCAATATTATCAATTTCCAGATCTTTTCTCGCTATATCGGCTTATTTGCCTTAGTCTTGACTATTTCCGGTCTCGCTTTCGTACTATGGCGAGTGGCAAAATACCGGCATATTCCAGGCCCCTGGCCATGCCGAATTTCTCATCACTATGTTGCATTGTTCGAATTGATTCGTCAAAGGCCTCAGGCCATCGCAAAATGGCATCGGAAATATGGCCCTTTCGTGCTTATTGCACCAGGAGAAGTGTCAATCTCCGACGTTACGGCTATGCGAGACCTTTACAGCAGTTCCAAGAGGAACCCCAAGAGCGATTACTTTGACCACTTCATTTATCACGGAGAGCGGTCAATATTTGCCGAGAAGCCGTATGAAGAGCACAAGGCGAAGAGAGGATTGTCTTCGGCGTTCTACCAGGCAACTTCCATCTACAAGTCAGAGATACAACAGCCTCTCCGGCAAAAGGCGCTTGGAGTCCGAGAGACACTTGAAAGACATTCCAAGCTCGAGCAAATCATCGATGTATTTCCCGTCATCAACCACTACGCATGGGACAACATCACCGCGTTGGTTTACGGACCAAGGCACTGCTCTCATGCTGTGCAAGGAGACTACACAGATCGCGACATTCTTGCCAGGCTCAAGAACACCGAGATGTGGAACTCTCTCAAGTTCAATCTACCTTTCGCCCACAACATAATGGAAAAGGCCGTTTCCATGTACACTGGCTCATCCAAATTCCTCTCGGCGGAGCGAGACCTCGATGTTTGGGCCATGCAGCGCCTGGCTTACTCACTTTCTGATCCAAAGTCATCGTCTGACTGGTCGCTTATTCGCCTCATTCAAGATCTCCGACTTGCTGGTCGTGATATTTCTGATGACTACGTGGCATGCGAGGTGATCGATAACCTCCACGCGGCTCAGGCTACCGTCACTGTTGCCTTGACGTATGTGGTCTACCACCTGAGCCGGAACCCTGACTGGCAAGCCAAGGTTCGAGCTGAGATTGAGGCGCTACCGCGGGAAGATGACGGCCTCCCAGTCTGGCAGTTACTCGACAAAGCCCCTATTCTAGAAGCATGCATAAGAGAGTCATATCGGATCAATCCAGTTTCTAGTGGGCGAGCCGAGCGTATATTGGCCAAGGGCACCCGATACGGCGATGTTTACATTCCCCCATACGTAAGTTGCCGGTTGCACTCCCGCTGCCATAGAACCCAAGCCAGTATTCTACACGCCGTTCTAACATTTACCCATGTAAAAACTAGACCGTTGCATCCGCTTCGACCATTGCGTTGCACCTGGACCCGTCAGTCTTTCCCGAGCCGCTGGAATTCAACCCAAGGCGGTGGTTAGACGTCAAGCCTGAAGGCTTGTTAAGACTGGAGCGGTCTTTCATCCCATTTGGGTATGGTGCCCGTCTATGCCTGGGCAAAGCATTTGCAACTCTCCAGGTGAAGATGTTGATATCTGCTGTTCTTCTCACGTTCGAGACTGCATTGGACGATCCAAGTCGTATTATGGAACAATGGGGAACACAGGATGCTTTGCCGAAGGGGCTTAACTGTAAACTCCGTTTCCGAAAGAGACAGGATGTTTCATGAGCAGAGCCGATGTTTAGTCGGATGAACCGGTAGCATCGGGACCTGACAGGTTGTCAAGAGATGGGACATGGAAAATGGTTCCGGTGGGGGAGGATCATTTTTAGTGAGTAGCATAGTACCACAAAAAACGAACGGGAACATTCGTAAACGGCTCGACCAAGAAACTTTCTCAAAGTGTCTTGACATTGCATCGCCAGCAGACCACAAAGGGTCTGGTTTGAGAGCGTTACGCCTAGGCTCAGCATTATTAAGGAGCTGCTGATCTTGGACACGTTGGCTGACTCGCTTTCCCCCAGTAGGAAAGAAACGTGCTTCCTTCGTGGTCTGACAATCAAACGTTCAAACCCTATATGTATTGGCATGCCTAGACCGAGCATGGAGGTGCGGCCGTTTGCGCGCTTCGGCGCGGGGAATAATGTCCGCAGTTGATCCCACGCGGAGCCCTCCCGTTGCATTTTCCCCGGGATCTCGGCACCGGGGTCGCTATGCTGGCACTAGGATTTGATGCGAGAATCCTTCCCCCTTCCCCTGGAAGCTTGTGGGACTCGCCGGCGGTGTGGATACAAACGCCTCAGCCTCGGTAGCACCGACACTGCCTTGGCGAAAGTTTAAGGTGCAGGAGGATTTCGAGAGACCCAGGTTGTTGAATAGTGTCACGGAAGGACGGGCTTTACTCCATGACGTGCTGCCGATATTCATAGTGTTCCTGCCCGCTGCGGCCCGTCTTGAGGCCTGTCTGTCTCTGGTGTGTCTGATGCGGTTAAGAAATATTTCTGCAGCTTCCTGCAAGTTCAGCGCTTGACTGCATTCCGTACTCTTTTAGTCTTTATTTTCTTCGCTATACGGACCGAGTGCAGGTTGTGCTCTGAGTAGTTTATTTACAGTTGCCGCCACCATGAACACCATGAGCTGCGAGGGTGACATGAGGTCTCTTTTGATGGCCCTTACAGTCAACCCGGCCGAGCGGAGGAGAACACAAAACCGACTGGCAAAGCGAAAGTCCCGTATGCAACCTCAAAACCAACATACCTTACCCTGCCTACACCCTCACTTCACTATCTTTACCCTCACTCCCAGCCCAGCCCAGTCCAGCACATGCCACAGCACATGCCAGAGCACATGCCACAACATCATCCGTTATCATCCATCCAATAGAGAAGAAACGTTTAGAAACCAACAAGTCGAGTTATTCTAGGAGCCAAGGGAAAGAGTGCCGCAGCAGCCGCTTCAGCAACGAGCCATGTCGCGTCATCATCCACAGCAACATCAGCAACAACGACGAGGAGGTCAAGAAGCGCTTCTTCTTCACCCCCAACGGTCACAGCAAGTGTGCTTACGCGTCTTTACGGTACCATTGTCACGAGAGTCTGGGCTAATGAGATTCTGCAGGACCTCACATACACCGCAGCACTTGCCGATCCGTTCGGTTCACTTCAGACCCCGCCGCATGAGTCGACCCAAGACTTTGGGCAGGCAGCAGTAATTTTCCCTGCTTCGGAAATGGGAGTGTCTGGAGAAGCTGCTCCACGGACGCTGCAACGAAACGCCGTCACTGATGACCTTGACGCGAGCTCATATTCGGCTGGAATCCCCCACAACTTGAACACTGTCGAATTCATCGAGCCGTGGACATTAGACGCCAGCATGACACTCATGACACCGAACAGCAGACACGAAGACATGTCAGACCTTTCAACAGAAGATATCCTCACATTAGGGGTAAGTTGTATATCTCACTTCGTCCCACCATCACTTCCTTAAGAGCACAGATGAGGATTTCTTATATAAGTACTCATCCGGAATCTCTCACATTTCATTTTTCTGCCCTAAATCTCAGCAACGATCAAAAGCTCCATTACTTTGCACGTCCATTTGCTGACAATATGGGGAAGGTTTGCGAGACCAACTCAAGGAAGCCCTTTGCACATTGCAGCAACACACGGCCACATCAATGTGGCTAAAACGCTGATCCTCCACGGTTCGGATGTCAATGCCGCGGATAAAGCTGGGCTGGCCCCAATTCACTACGCGACGCAAAACAACCAAGGTCCAATGGTGACCATGCTTGCGGAGCATGGAGCTGACGTCGACTTCTTGGACCCGGACGGTTGCACGCCTCTCTACAGAGCGGCAGAAAGTGGGAACAAAGCAATGGTTGAGCGTTTACTGCGACATGGAGCGAAGCTGAGCTAGGAAAGTAACAGAAACGGAAACAAACAACTGTGGCACGGAGTCAGAGTAGCATGGGAAACGGAGGAGTACTGTCAAATTGGGTGGTTATCTAAGTTTGCTGGTGTAGAATAGGCCTGTTATCAAACATGTTCACAAATCAATATCATTCTATACGTGTTACTCAACCCACTTCTCATGTGGTGCCAAATTGCAAGGTGACCCATGTGTGCCAAAATCCGGGTCGTTCTGATGCCTGTGCTTCTCAGTCAGCCTCAACCGTATCTTGAACGTTACACACGCCCAGGTCGCCAAAAGGACAAGACATCGAAGTCATGTTTAACTTTTTCTGCCCATGTAAAGAAGCTCGTATTGTGGAGCAAGGCATGCCGTGAACCCGTCTTAGTTCTCACGAGTAATTCAGGAGATGTGCGATTTCAGTCTCTTGGCCAAGCAAGCAGAGCCAAACTATCAAATCAGCACATGGGATTCTTCGCATAGCCATCTAGCCCAGCTCGGTAGATACACGGACTCCGGATGAACGCATGGAACGATTGATGTCTTTCGATCATTCGAAGTGGTTGAGCTTACAGAGCAACTCACTAAACAGAGGAGGGCGCCCGAAGACGGAACTTCTCTGTGGGGCCGGCCACCGCAGCATCGGAGCCAGAATGATTTCATCCCCCCCTGCAGCCATGGCTTTTCAAACATGCTGACGATGCAGCGTCTGTCACAACAACGTGTCTGGTTTGGATACGACTGGAATAGAACACTTTTGAAATATGAGAAGCAGTGAAGTCACATACACCTGTCGTAGACATTGAGATTTACGAGCTGTTTAGACGCTGCACAGACGCCCGCACGGATGGATCAGGGGATGACTTTGCGTCCAATCTGACCTTCGCTTTTCCAGCTGACGAGACATTCCCAGCGCCAGGTGAATGACAGAATAAAAAATCAATGGTAATTTGAATTCAATCTTGAAGCTCATGATATCCTTATTATATCTATTAAAGAAGCCTTGGGCCAGGTTTGTGTCTTGGTCGCCCATTCTACCGTCGGAGTAATACACAGCATCTACAAGATTCAATCAAAGGTTGCACATCGTTCATTGCTGAATACTTCACACAAGCATGGCGGAACAGAGCTTCAACGAGCAGCTCCTGCAGCTGTTGGCTGCAACACGAGATCTCCACTTGAAAGACGAGCGGACACCTAACGGTGGTAAGTATCCAAATGCCCATATCCCCTGTTCATCGCTAGACAGACCTGATGCCCAGATTAGGAACGTCGGATGTAGAGACTGAAAGCTCCGAGCACCCTCTAGTTGTTCTTTCTGCCTTGGCAGCTAGACTGCAGCGAGATGGCAAGGAGAAAGAGGCGAAAACAATTCTGCAGGTCGTCAGCATCGCCACGGCGTCCCCCGACTACGGCGGTATGGGTTTGACCTGGACCGGGGAGTCAAGCGCAACGGACCGCAGCGAGCTGATTCTGCTCACATCAGCATGTAAGCATACTTCCTTTCCTTTTCTGTGCCGCGAACTTCCAGCCCACCCCTGGCCTTGCCGCTTTTATTGAATGAGAACTGATCGGGACCGAATTCCTTCACCAGGGCTCGAGAGTCTGAATTCCAGCGATCGACGGGGGGGACCGATCGTTCCCCTAGTAAGCCGGCCTGCCAGCCGCCGCCCCATGAATGTTACAGAGAAGATATTTGCTCTGCATGACGTGACTCGCACAGGATGGGTCCGAACAGGGGATACGATTAGAGTTTCTGTCGACTGGATCATGGCTAGCGAGGCTAGCTGGCATGTATGTTTACACTTTACCCTCACCTCTAAATCCTCACAGGCTTGGATGGCTTGCTGACGTTGAACTAGGGCATGCTTCAAGTCTACAACAAGCTGGGAGACCCTGGAATCTTTTCGAATTCCAACTTCTGGTTGGCTGGCGATCATGTGGTTGATCCAAGGCTGATGGATACGCCCCTTGTGCAGAAGCTGGTTGGCGAGATGGACTTTGCTCGTAAGAAGTTCAAGATGACACAGTTCCAGGGCAACAATTACACCATCATGCACACCGAGTTCTACCGTGAGCGGGCCCAACCAGGCCAAATCATCATTGGCTCGGATTCGCACACGTGTAGCTCTGGGGCCGACGGTTGTCTTGCGATTGGACTGGGTGCAACCGAGGTCACGATGGCTCTGGTTACTGGAGAGATCTGGTTCAAAGTTCCCGAGGTCGTCGAGATCCACCTTGTGGGTAAGCCCCAGCGCGGAGTCGGAGGTAAAGATATTATCCTCTATATTCTTCAGCAGCTCAAACGGAATACGGTGGCTGCGGATCGGGTAGTTGAGTATACGGGCCCCGGGTGCCGATGGTTGAGTTCTGACGCCCGCTTTGCCATTGCAAACATGACTACCGTAAGCAATTGCCTTTGTTTTTACCCTTTTTGCTCTCACTAGTCCGATTCCTCTTTATCCCGCCGGCACGGCATGCAGACCCTTGGCACTTTGCACGAAGTTTCAGGGTTGCTAACCTCGAAATCAGGAGTTTGGTGGCATCACAGGGATATTTGTTCCTGACGAAGTCACTAAGGACTTTATCGATGCCCGTAAAACAGCCCATCACAGGACCGCATCGTACTACTTCAAGCCCGACGAAGGATGCTCCTATGCGGAGTCACATACTATCGACGTCTCTCTGGTCGAGCCCTTTGTGGCCAAGTACCCGAGCCCCGATGATGTAGTGCCGGTGTCTGATGTGGCAGGTACTCACCTTGATGGTGTCTTCATCGGTGCTTGCACAACAGCGGAGGAGGATCTTGTCATGGGCGCGCTTGTGCTGCAGGCTGGCCTGGACGCGGGAAGGAAGCCGGTGGCCCGAGGATAGCGCCGAGTCGTCCCCGGAAGCCGCCCCATCGCCGACTACCTTCGAAAGACAGGCCTCGCAGACATTTACGAGAGAGCGGGCTTCATCATTGGCATCCCTGGATGCAGCTATTGTGTGGGAATGGGCGCTGACATGGCCAAACCTGGGGAAGTCTGGCTCAGCAGTCAGAACCGCAATTTCGAGAACCGTATGGGCAAGGGTAAGTCTCGTGGGATACACTCACGATCGTTCTTATTTCCCTGCCTGTCCCTTTTTGGCCAAAACTGCCCGCAGATATGCCCCGTTTCCAGGTGGACCCGCGAGCAGTTTTGTGATATTGCACCAGAAACCCCTCTCAAGACCCTCTCGAGACCCAAACTCAGCTGGGAAAGTGCAACGCTGGACAATGTAAGCTAATAACTGGCATGACAGGGGCTATCGGCAGTTTGGCGTCCGCTGCAACGGTGGCTGCGTCGTCTTTTGACATGGCTGTCACTTCTCCACAAGATCTTATTGACCTCATCCCAGCGGATCGATGGGCCGCCGTCAAGGGTAAAGGATCCCTTGCCGATGGTATCCTCAGCCAACCGCAATGGGTGGAGCCACCAGGCCAAGATGCCGAAGAGGATGCGAAGGACGTCGCGGAGGACCAGGGACCCAGCCCGTCCGGCGAGGACGCGGCCGCCGATCAGGCTAAGCCCGGCTCCGGGACCATTAGGAGTAAGATCTTCCGTCTAGGAGATTTTGTTGACACCGATGCGGTAAGCCACCTTTCCCTTGCTTTGCTTCTGATTCGCGAATCGCACATGAAGCCAGCAAAAGAGGCGCACAAGAAACAATGTTCTAACGGGCCGTCCCGCAAATAGCTTGCGCCTGCACAATACCTTCTCACATCCAAGAACAACGAGGAGCTCGGCACTCATTGCCTCGAGTTCACCAACCCGGAATTCCGGCAGCTCGTTAAGGAAGGTCACAAAGTCATTGTTGCTGGCGATGCGTTTGGCTGTGGATCTAGTCGTCAAGAGGCTGTGCAAGCTTTACTAGGTGCGTCGGAGTCTCATTCCCTCAATCCTTTGCATCTTACTTTGCACATATGCCCCCTCGCTCTCGGCGATTCTTACCGCCGCATTGTCCGTCAATGAGTTTGTCCGCCGGGAGAAATGACTCTCCGAAGTGATCATCATCATCATCATCATCATCATCATCATCATCACCATCCTTCGTTCCTTCGTGCCGTTCCTTCGCTCGTAATGGTGGCTGACCAGACATTACTGTATTAGGCGTCGGTGTCGAATGTGTGATTGCAAAGGCATTCGCGTTCATTTACAGCCGAAACCAGCCGTCCTTGGGTCTGTGGGGCTTCACCATCGACGATCCCTTGTTTTACGAGAAGGCGCAGACAGGAACCAACATTGAGATCGACCTGGATCGCAACGTGCTGACTGTCGACGGCGAGACATTCGAATTTCGGTTGTCCGTGCTCGAGAAGAAACTGACCAAGATGGGCGGCATGACAAATGCCTTCAACCAATTTGGCAAACGCATCTACGACGTCTTGACGGGTCGCAAAGCCTCACAGGGTGGTGTCGCAAAGGAACTCAAGGCTAAACCTGCCCGAGATGTCATGGCATGGTGATCATGCACATGTGGGCTCTACGGATGGTGGAAGGGGCTGGATTTATGCAGGGTCTCGACCCGTAGTTCAGCAGGGCATGGAGTTGAACAGGCCGTAGTCGTCCCATATCTAGGTACTTAGTGTACGGAGTAATAGAGTGTAAGCGTATACCGTACGGGTATCAGTATGGCCTCCAAGCTTTTGCGCGCGCGCTACGTCTTCGGTGACTGTCAATGATTTCGGTGCTTGAGTGTTGGCAGCTTGGCAATGTAAGCCCAATCCTGAATATTGTTTTCCGCAGTTTTCATGTAGGTCTAGGCGCGACTATTGACATTGGACAGCGACGACCTCGGTGTAGAAACCCTTGGAAAGCTAATTTCGGGGTCCAGGTTCATATCCAAAAGACCCTTACACCATCTTTGGTCAGCAGTAGCTGCAGTGGCTGCAGGCTACATCAGTAGGAGCCAGGGCAGACCTTAAAGGCCTAGAATGGCTGTTACTGGGGTTCAGACGGGGAAGCCGGGGCCAAATTCTGGCCATGCTGCATGTTCCCTATGGCATTTCTGGATCGCAAGCAGCTGTGGTACGATGTAGGCGGGTGACTGACTCGAGCGAATACAACGGCTGTTCATCGGAAACTATATCCCACATCGCCAATACCTGAAGTAGTGTAGCAAAGGTATGTCTTTCTGCAAGCGAGGCAAACTGCGAAACAGCGGCCGAAGATGTGATCGCATCGTACCCATGGTAGAATGATTGGCCTAAGTCATGTCTGTAGAGGAGCATTGCAACGCTTGGCTACCTGCTCTAGAACCGACATTCTAGTTAGCTTGCCCGAGTTTAGTGGATTGACTGACTCAACGACTAGGATACTCTTCCTGGGTAATGTTTGCGCTGTCACTCGAAATCATTAGAACACAATTATAGATGCAACGTGGGATAGCTGTAATACTTCAAGTCTCCAAGACCCCCGCAAAATGAACACGCCCGTAGCTCGAGCATCTTACTCGTGGATCCATCTCCTGAAATCACGATATATTACGGATACCCAGTCCCCTATTGATTCCACCAGGAGTCAACACGGAGCACGCCTTGGTAGGTTTCAAGGGGATGCTCACCGGCCCGGTTTTTAAGAAACGAAAGCACACAGCAAAGCTCCATACGTATTCGTACTGCGTATTTGAGCGGAATAACACTGATGGGCTTGGGAAAGCAATCTATCTTGAGCAATGCGCAACTCTATCCATCTCCGCCCACTGGCCACAGTTGGAGTCTATCCGCTTTGTATGATACCTACAAATTCAAAAACAAAAAACGTGAGTCGTTCACCGTCTCAAGACCTCGGTACCGAGAGTTACTCCGGAGACTTCACTGACCTAGTGTTGGTGATCCGCTCAATGTCATTGCGCAAAGCTACGCCATCGAGTTCTTCCACCCAACCCCACGGCTCTTTATACAGTCCCCGCTTGATTCCTTGCAACCTGTCTGTCAACCTGGCATAAGCGGATTGCGGAGACTGCGCATCGACGGTAAACGCGAACCGCTCGCCAGTCGACTCGCGCTCAATGGCGCTTACGGGCACCAGCGATGATGCGGTGCCGACGGTGTAGACCTCAGAAAAGTCGCCAAGATCAGTGAACGGGATCTAAAGCCATGGCGCCGGGACATTATTAGCGGTAATCTCCCATAAAACTCAAAGACTTCCGCCGAGATCTCGGTCCTCCCCCACATGGAACGTTGAAGAGAGGAATGGAACGTTGAGGGAGCAGTTGGCTCATGGTGGTGGATCAAACGAGGAACTCAAAACTTACGGGACGCTTCTCAACCTTCCATCCAAGTTCCTGGGCAATTTGTCCCACGCTGTCAACTGTGATACTTGGGAGGATATGCTCGTCTTTGGGAATGACCATCGTAGGCGGAGCTCCAGTCTCCGCAGATTCTGCCTTGATTCCAATAAAGCCGCTAGCAGAGAACTCGTGGATGAAGGACTGCGTCTCGGCGTCTAGGTGGAGCGTCAAGCCGTAACCTTGCTTTCGTGCCCGTCCCATTATCGGAATGGTGGGCCCGTAATTCCCACCGACTTTGAAGGCGCCGGTGCCTTTCGGCGCCGTACGGTCGAATCCCTCCACAACTAACGCTTTGAGGCCCGTTGCCCCATACAACAGCCCGACCGGCGTGACCAAGACGGCGAACGTGTACTCCTCCGCCGTGTACATGTTCATAGTCGGGCTGCTTGCAAAGACGACTGGACGCACATACATGGAGCACCCACCCTCGAACGGAGGTACAAAATCGCTGTTGAGTTGAACGGCCAACCGCACCGATTTGGCAAACAAGTCGGCCGGGACGGCCGGAATGTCAACGGCAGCGGCAGACCGCGCGAACCGGGCCGCATGGCTCGCTAGCCGGAAAAGCTGGACGCTACCTGACTCGCTGCGAAAGACGCGTAGCCCCTCAAAGGCTTGCTGCCCGTAATTAAGCGCTGGGGACAGGCCGTGAACTTTTATGTAAGGCTCCTGTACCCAGCGCGGTTGGCTCCAAGTGCCGGACTTGACTGTAAATGTGCATTCGATGTGGCCGTTTACTAAGCACTGTTATTACCACCCATCCAACCCAAAAGCTCGTTTAACGGGTGTCATCGGTTGCACCATGTTGGCTGACATCAGACCATAGTGACCCCATTCACAAATGGACTGACCTTGAAAAGGCGTAAAGCCGATCTTGCTCCATTCTACGTCCGTCTTCGGCTGGCGAACTCCGAAGAGGATCTCGCTCTCGCTCTCGCCAGGCGCTGAAGAGTATGCGGGAATAGAACCCATGGTAGCAGATGTTTCGCAAGAAAAAAGAGAATTGTGGTGCCGACAGCCGGTAGAACAAGTCACTACAGAAAAATTGTAGTGATAGAATGACAGCTTAATTCAACAATGGGAGTTAACCAAAGTGACGATAGCCCCCATTTGAATCAAGCTCGAATACGGCTCTATTGTACTGCAATGCTTGGTTCCGGGAACGAGACGCTAATTACGTTAATCCGCACTCTCAAGTTGGTTATCTTCAACAGCTGACTGTCAGCGTCTGATCACAATCTCTAGCTTGAGCATTTGCCGCTTGACCATACAGCTGTGGAAGTCTTACAACGCGTTGTCCGACGTATCGGGAACGGCACTATCTGTAGTAGCAGTACTCTAGCCATAGTATCTCATTGAGCCCGTCTCCAATCTAAACTGGCTGTGCCGTATGCAAAGTCCCTTGGCTGTACGCGCTGCTCCATGGTTCCGTTGGGGACGGCCGTGTGGGCCTGGGGATTTAAACTTTCTCGGGGGTTTTGTGACACGGTCACACGGAGGATGCCTATAATCAGTATTGTCTTGCCGCCGAGTTCCGATTGACTGAATCGAAGGGGGTTCTGTTGGGGCGCCAGGGCCAAAAGACTAATGGACCCTTGTTTCTTCGTTGGAATCGTAAGACGGTCGACTAGCCGGGACCAGGGCCATATGCAAGGTCAGCAAAATCATCATACTCGCAGGGCGGGTGAGCCCCTGATCTTCGGATAGATTCGCATTCCCGTCACATCCTCAGCCTGAATGCACAGTCTTCTCTCTCTGTCACTGGAACTGCTTACTTCCAATGCATTGTCCGGCAGGCAAGCAGCGTCAACATCATGAACCCTCAAGTTTTGTCTGGCCGAGCTCGGCTCGAAGGAAACAATTGCAAAACCAAGCATGAGAATGGACAAATTCAATTGGGAGCCATGTGTATACTTGAAGAAGAAAAACTCGATCTAGATCTCATTTACGAAGACTCAGCAATTCTGTGCAATTCTGTTCAATCGCTTTTCCATCTAACTTCTCAGCCAAACCACCGAGAATTTTAATTTGTCAAAATGTCTGCTACGTTCAAGATCGTTGTTTTTGGTGGAGATTACGCTGGGCCAGAGGTATGCTCAACTTCCCCAGTTCACCCACACACCCTTTGAGGCGGATGAGTCCAGTCATTAATCATAAATGCAGGTCATGTCTGAGGGGCTCAAGGTCCTTCATGAAGTCGCCCTCCGCCACCCCGAAATCAGGTTCAACCTAACGCATCACCCCATAGGCGGAGTATGTCGACATCGAAGTTTCTGCCAAACCGCGTATTGTTACGCTTTCTAACCCTTTTCGTTACAGGCATCATTTGATCTCCACGGAAAGCCGATCCTTCCCGAAGCTCTTCAAGATGCAAAGGAGGCCGATGCAATCCTTCTAGGCGCAGTCGGTGGCCCTGTAAGACACCCATGCCGGTACCGCCTTCGACAAACCGCCTTGCTGACCACATGAGCTCCAAAGAAATGGGCTGGACAAGTTCCATCCGTTGAAGCCGCGAGTCTCGGAACTCTGCGCCGCGAACTAGATGCATTCGGCAACCTGCGTCCGATCAATTTCCCCGCCCCGTCCCTAGTTGACACGTCGCCAATGAAAGCTGAAATTTGCAGAGGCACTGACATTCTCATCGTTCGCGAGCTTACTGGTGGTATTTATTTTGGGCACCGAGAGCGCGGCGATCTCATTGCCAAAGATACGGACCAGTACACCTATGAAGAGGTTGCAAGAGCGGCGCGGTTGGCTGGCAACCTGGCTAGGTTAACAACACCGCCTAAGCCCGTCATCAGCCTTGACAAAGCAAATGTGCTCGCAGCTTGCGGCAGCTTCTGGCGTCGCGTCGTCACCGAAATCTTGAGCAAAGAGTTCCCCGATGTCCGTTTCGAGCACCAGCTTGTGGACAGTGCCGCCATGACTCTGGCCTGCAACCCGACCAAGCTCAACGGCATCGTGTTGACGAGCAATCTATTTGGTGACATCATTAGTGATCAAGGAAGCGCCATTGCTGGCAGCATTGGTCTTCTCCCCAGCGCTAGTTTGCGAGGTATCCCACCGCAATCCGGCAGCAGCATGATCAAAGGCTTGTATGAGCCAGTTCATGGATCCGCGCCAGACATCGCCGGGAAGCAGTTGGTCAATCCTGTTGGCATGATCCTTTCTGTTGCCATGATGTTCCGTTACTCTCTCAACATGCCCGAAGCATCTGATCTTATCTGCAAGGCTGTTAGCGATGCGATTGAGTCTGGTATCCGGACTTCGGACTTGGGGGGAACGGCGACAACAAGCCAATTCGGCGATGCGGTGGTCAAAATCATTTCTCAACTTCCTTGAGAGGGGGGAGAGGCACATTAGTTGTAAGCCAATGGGTATGGCTAGCGCCAAGAACTCTTAGACATGGATGCGAGTATTGCAATACAGGATTCATAGACTACTTTACAGAAAGAGGCGAAGGCATGGCAGGGTAGAAATATTCTCCCCGGCGGTTATATTGCAATATTGATATTATCTGAAATACACCATCTGAAAGATCTGACACTTTTGGCTCTATCTTTAAAAGCACGTAAGGGAACACTGAGTCTCTTTTGTATTGTCAGGAGCTGAGTTCGATGATCGGGTCTTAGACGATGATTCCACGGTTGGTACACAGAATCGGAGAAAGGCTTTTTTAGGTCAACAAACACAGGTTGGCGTTATCAAGAGACGGAGTAACCGCCCAGCCAAAGTCCGGTTTCTTGTAAGAACCAACTTGAACCAATGGCTCGTCAAAGCTTCATCTGTAAAAAGAAGCATTGTCACCACAAAAGCTCAAAAAGTCGCTAACCGTCGTCACATTTCAGACCCCTTACCCCTGTTGCACACGTTTCTCGTGTTGGTTGGATAGTGGTCTGTTACAACTAGACCCGCTTAGAAGTGACCCCGGAGGATCAATGGAGGGTCGATCATGCCGAGTCGCCGGCGGTGCTGTAGGGAGGACGCGTCATTTGCGAGACACAGAGGTCGACCAACTTGCTTTCCCTCTAGGCACCAGCCTTGGCACCCTAAACTCTCGGAACGTAGTCAATGCCGCTTTGAGATAGTCTTTCAGTGCCCAGCATCTTTAAGTTGGATATCGAAGCCAACTTGAAGGATTGGTTTAACAAAGTCGTCAATAATATCTAGTGGAAAAACAGCCGATCTACAGTTTCTAGACACAACGATCACCAGATCAGACGTCCTCCTATGTTTGCTCGCTGTAAAGACTAGTATTTGTTCATCCTCATCTTTCTCTTCTTATTTTCCTTTGGCACTACCGAAGCAAGCGTAATGTTCCCAACACCAACGCTGATGATTCGGGACGATGGCGATGATGATCCTCCGAGAACAGACTGCACGAGTGCGGTGCCGGGACCGAATGGAGCGGTTCCTTGGGACGCCTGCAATTCAAATTACAACTTCCATCCCGAATTGACACCTGCGATTGCAACAGCTTCGATATTTGGTGTTCTGACTTTAGTTCATCTTATCGAAGCGATATGGTACCGAAAGGTATGATGATACATCCGAGACTCCACTTGAAATCTTCCTCTGTTTCCACCAAGAGCAATGCCATCCATCGGAATACGTTAGTGAAGAGTATAAGTACTGACATCAATCGCCGGACAGCCTTTCACATGGACAGTTCTTATGGCGGCAAGCTGGGAAATGGGCGCATTCATTCTTCACGCATATGGCTCGCAAGATCAACAAGCCCAGGGGTACGCCACAGGCCATCAGGTGTTATTCCTGTTGGCTCCTGTATGGCTCAACGCCTTTGTTTACATGACATTTGCGCGAATGGTTTACTTCTTCCGACCAGGCGGGGAGCCTCGAGTTTGCTACATTCCAGCAAGATGGCTCGGGCGCATCTTCGTCGTTGCCGACATCGCCACATTCATTGTGCAGGCCACGGGAGGTGTCATGGCTGGCCCAACAGTAGAGCCTAATACAAGGGCAAAGGGGGTCAAGATCTACATCATCGGCATGGGTGTTCAAGAGGGCTTCATTGTGGTTTTCTTGATGTTGATGGCTCGCTTCCATTATCGTGCTCTACAAATGAACAGGGAAGATATGTACGGACTGGAAGGCGGGTCGTACGACCGCGAGGATGAAGAAGGCTACATGCCACGACGGAACTGGAAAGCCCTTCAGTTTGCACTTTATGCAGCTTTGCTTGCAATCACGGTTAGTCCTACCCTCATCCTGCCCTCTACGATGCCTTTGAACGCAGTTTGACTGACAGCTATTGGCACGCCAAGGCCCGGATCATCTTCCGTCTCGTCGAGTTTACCGGAGGCATGACTCCTGAAGAGAACCCAATACCTTTCACAGAAGCATACGCATATGCCCTAGACGCCTTCCCCATGATGTTGGCATTGCTTATTCTCGCCATCATACATCCTGGTCGAGTCCTTCAGGGTACGAATAGCGAGTTCCCCAGGAAAGGATGCCGACAGAAGCGTAAGGAGAAGAAGGAGAAAAAGGCGGTAAGAAAGGCAGCTAAGGTGGAGCGCAAGGCAGCCAAGGAGGAGAAGAATCGAATCAAGAACGACCGGAAAAAGATGAAGACATATGGAGAGGTAAGTCAACATACCCACTTCCTGGCACCCCCCTGTTTCTGGCACCCACAAAAACGCGAAAATCCACCACAACCCAATGCCCACCCCCAACCTCCTTTTATCACAACATTTTCAATTCGCGTCCAAATGGGCTCATCTTTTGCACATGTCTTCTTCTATATATAATGCCTCAATATACAGAAGATCAGCTTCGTCAGGCTCTCGAGGA